>NC_092771.1:5247733-5495972 GCF_047496795.1 Chiloscyllium punctatum
AGTTGGGTGCAGATTGGCAAGAAATAAATGATTTATCTTGAGCTTCATTCCTTGTGTTCATGTCTACTGATATTTTATGTTCTTGCTTGTTGCAGTGTCTTTCTTTGGAGACAGTTACATGGAGGTGAAGGAACGTGAAGCTTTTACCTCCAGCAGACTCTCCATGAAGTTCCTTACTAGTAAACAAAATGGGCTTCTCTTCCTGGCTTCAGGTCAAAGTGACTACCTGCTGATGGAGTTGTTTGCTGGAGTATTGCAGGTACAGTATTCTCTGGGATAATATGTATTCAAAACAATTGTGAGGTACAGCCACAATAACCATACTTATATACATTTAGATGGATAACAAATAGAGTGAATAATTTTCACATTGGGGGAAATGTCTCTCCAAATAAATGTACATCTGTACCTCCTTGGATGAATAGAGAAGTCTTTGTTAGTACTTTTAGCAAACAGAGATATCTTGCTTTCCTATAAATGGACCATTTGACCACCAATTATATCCTAATCTGCAACACAAGCATTTTGTAAATTTCATGTACATCCAGAGTGGGCCCGTGCATTGTGAAATTCAGATTGGTGTAGATGAGTGTAGGCTGAAAAACACAGCAATGCCATTCAGCTGCAAATGAATTTACTAACATAACCATTTCCAAATTTGGCAGCTTGAAGTGCCGATTCTTGTATAAGTATATACAGCTAATTTAGCAATGACTGTTTCTTGGGCCTTCTTTGGCACCTTGGTGAATTCAGCAGAATCCCCATTTATATGGAGTTTTCACCAAAGCTACAATAACAGAGCAGGAGAAACCACAAAGAAATACTGGGTATAGGATTTGTAAAGATTGCCTGTAACAAGCCAAATTATTTTTCCTATTTTCAAAAATATGTTCATAGCCATGTATGTTATGATCTACTATGGATCCTATAGATTTAGTTTCCTGAAGAAGATTTTTCCTGTCCCAAAAGGGAGTCGACTAAATGTCTATCCAGCAATACAACCTGATCATCTGCTGCTTCTTAATCCATTGAGTTGATTAGTCCAGATTCCTTTTGCAGCAATATTCCATCAGATGATGGATTGACATGCATAATGCAACACTAATAATGCCATACTTCTCGTTGCAGTGAAGTCCATGCACTACTTATTATAAAGCTTCAGTGTGCATCTACCTGGTTCTTTCTCTGTCAGTCACACGCAACACAATGCTGTTAGTTGTAAGATCTCCTCTACATGACAGTTGCCGTTTCAGCAAACCCATACTGAAGAAAGGTTACTGGACCTGAAACATTAACTCTGATTTCTCTGCACAGATCCTGCCAGACCTGCTGTGTTTTTCCAGCAATTTCATTTTTTGCTCAGGGACATGGATCAGCAGACAGAATTTTGACAACTGCCAAAAGATTGATGGTTGCCTTTAATGGAGAACTGGTCATACTGAACTCTGGGATATGGTGTTAAGCTACCTGTAAATAGAATTTGTGCAAAACTGATGTCAAGAGCAAAGATGCACCAAAATATCTGCAAGTAATCATAGCAGTTACTGATAGGTTGTCCCATGTAAGCAGAAGAACAAGAGCATAGGAAAGGGCTTCCCATACAGCATGGCTCCATTCAGGCACTATATCTGGATGATTGTGCTAATACCCAAATACATCAATAGGTAATTTCTCTAGTTATTTGAAAATAATTCTACCAAGAGCCTGCTGATGACATAATTAGCAGCTGAAGAAAATAAATTCCTTTAGTTGATAACTGATTTTGCCTTTCAAGAGTTACCTCCAGAAAAAAATTCCATTTAATGTTTTAAGATTGCATGTTTATTAGAGGGAGATAAATGTGATTAGGATGTGCCCACCACTGAACTAGAAACTTGGATCTGCTTGGCTATATCTAAATTCATTTTCTTGGTGCTTAGAACATGGACTCTAGTTGTAACAATGATATTTATATAAAGAGCAATAATGCCACGAGTAATTATTTATATCTAAAGTACACTTAGAGTTATTGCAAACAATAATATTTCCAAAGCCTAATGCAGAATCCAGGTATTGCCAAGAAAAATGTCACTAACAGAAGTTTTAAGATGAAGGATCACTTATTTCTTGTGTTATCAAGGTTTTCAAGCACAAATTTGAGAGAGATGACTGGTGGTGGTTTAACCTGAGGGTCAGCATGCCTCAGGCGAGGGGAAGAGGTTGAGAAGGAGAGTCCTTCATGGTGACCCTAGCTGATTGTGGGAATTGAATACATGCTGTTGGTAGCACTCAATTATCCATCCAACTGAGCTAACTGATCTCTTAGGTAACAGGGCTGTTGATAAAGTAGTGATTATTAGGGTCAATATATTTAGACATCTTATTCCAGGTATTGTCTTTCCACGCCATTTAATACATGCAGCAAAAGAAATCTATTGATATTGAAACATTAGGTTGGAAATATTCTGTTTATTGAAGTCCCGTGTATAGCCAATTCAACCTCAAAGTTTCTGCTCTCTTTATTTCTGCAATATTCTGTTTCTAGCTGAGCCTTGCCTCTTCTTTCTGAAGCTGCTCCAAATCTTTGGGGAAACAGGTATGTAGCGATGGTGTCAATGGACTAGTAATCCAGAACCCGAGACTAAGGTTGTGAGGATGAGGGTTCAATCCCACAGTGTGAGATGATAACATTTAACTGCAATAAAAAGCTAGTCTAATGGTGACTGAGTGACCATTGTCAATAATTGTTCACTAAAGATTTTTAGGGAAGGAAATCTGCTATCCTCATCTGGTCTGGCCTAAAGACAATATGGTCGCCTCTTAACTGCTCTCAAAGTAATTAGGGATGGGCAGTCAATCACTGGTTAATGATGCTCACATCCCTTGAACAAATGTTTTTTATGAAGATCTAAGTCTTTCCACTGAATAGACATTTGTACTGTTAAACTCTGCAGAACATGAAATTCCTCTTGTCAGCCTTCTAATCAGTATGTTGCTTTCCTTCGCTTAAGTTCACTCTGTCTTTTATTATTATTACAAGATTAATGCAACCTAACAGAACAGGGTAATGACAGCTTTATGAATCTAACTGTTTCCAACCTCTGTGATTCCCTTTAAAATTGTATTTCTTGTGTGTTTTTATCTTTCAGGTGAAATTAGAACTTGGATCTGGAGAGACTGTATTGCATTCTCAGACTGGGCTGAAACTTAACAATCTCGTCTGGCATGATGTTTATCTTGTGTATGAGAACAAGACCCTAAGTTTGACTGTAGATGACCTCTTCACAACTTCAGTAGAAGTACTTGGCCATCTTAATAAGTTGAATGTTGATAATGGCCTGTACGTGGGTGGACCTGGGGAGGCAAAGATCCCTTACCTATCGAGGGAAGCCAGTCATTTCAGAGGCTGTATTTCCAAGGCTGTGTTCAATGATTATGACATCTTATTCTCACTTGAACCACATCCAGAATATAGAACTGTTTATGAGGTAGAGGATGGATGCAGCAATGTAATCATAGCAGGGGATGATTATCCCAGCAACTTTCTGGGATCGAAATCCTATATCTCCTTTCCAAGTTGGAATGCAAGAGAAGAGGGGACATTTGAGTGCTTTCTGAAAACGACAATTCTGCAAGCTCCATTGCTTTATCATGCAGGATGGCAGACAGACTTCATAATCTTAGAAATTACAGACGGTCATCTCCGTGTTTTACTTGATAATGGAGGTGGAGTTGTTCTATTAAATAATACTCATTTTCTTAGTGATGGGAAATGGCACAGTGTTAAGCTATTATTTAATACAAACTTTATAGAGATTACAGTAGATGATGAATTATCTCAAAAGCAACTGATTAACAATAAGGACGCATATTTGGATCTCCGAGGGCACCTGTTCATTGGTGGAATAGACAACAAAACCTCTTTTGAATTAATTAAACGTGGACTGTCCTACGTGTTAGTGGAAGGAACAATATCTGGCTCTTTCATTGGTTGTATTCAAAATATGCGTGTAAACTTAGAAAAGAAAAGTTTAGTAGATGCATTAGTCACCAGGGGTATTAGTACTGTATGTGAGGATGAAGAGAGTAAAGGGATGGAGAAAAGGGAGAATAAATTGGAGGATGAAGTTTCAGCAACACCAATACCAAGTTTTCATGAGCTCCTAACCACCAATGCACCTTGTTTACTCGATAAGAACATATCTAAAATCATCAGTAATTTTACTAGCTTCTTGAATCTGACACCATTAATTGTAAAAGAAGCAGGAAGGTCCACCTTGGAGCTCATTCACATTCATCCCACAATTGATCTGAGCAGGTTTGGAGTAAGAAATTCTCAAGTAGTTTTCAAAATAATTCAAGATGTAAGATATGGTACCCTGGAACTGAATATTCCAGGTGCAAAGGGTAGGAAAGCATTCACCCTTTTAGACATAATCAATCATCATATAACATATCAACATGATGGATCTGAAGGGTCACTTGACCAGTTAAAATTTGAAATCTCTGTTCATAGTAAAAAAGGGATCTCTAACTGTTTAAAACAGGGTCAACAATACACATTAAATATAAAGGTAATCTCTGTCAATAACCCACCAGAATTAATCTTCCCAAATGGAAATCTTATGACAATTCTTAAACATACTAGGAAAACCCTTGGGCCAGATATCATTCGTATTGTAGATGTTGACAATGTTTGTTCTGAGCTAAAAATTATAATAGTTAATAGAAAAGATCCAGGTTTTGTGGAGGATTTGAGAAATCCTGGCCAGAGGATTGGAGAATTTTCATGTCAAGATCTGAAACTGGGAAATATTCGTTATGTTAATACTGGGGCCAAGGTTTCTGAATTATTGCTTCAGGTCACTGATGGGGAACAAACAAGTGACCCAACTCCTTTGAGAATAGTGGCCTTGAAACCTGATGTGCAAGTGGGCAATAATACTGGTTTAATTCTTCCACAAGGAGGTGTCAGTCTAATCACCATCAGCAATCTGTCTGTAGAGACAAATGCAGTCAAGCAGATGGTGGATATTTTATATAACATTACTAAGCCATTATATTATGGTGAGGTGCAGAAATTTGATGACAATGGGGAATGGAAACAGGTGAAGATATTCCATCAGAATGATATAGAACAGGGGTATCTTCGCTATTTCAGCACAGATCCGGAGTTTCGCAGAAACGATATAACAGAAAAACTTACATTTGCAGTGACAGTTGGACAGCAAACCCTCGAAAATAATGTTTTTTTAATAAAAATAAAGAGAGCTAAAATAACACTGTTGAAGATATCTCCAAATGAGTTAAATAATGTTAGACGAGGACAGATTACACAAAATGAACTGGAAGCTGCAATAGAAGGCCATAGGATCCCTTCTAATCTATTCAGGTACGTTATTTTAAAGTCTCCAGATAAAGGAAAGTTGCAAGTTCTGGATGAGGAGCTAAATGTTGGTTCTACCTTCACTCAAGAGGATTTAAAGCAAATAGGTCTCACTTATGAAGCAACAGTTAGAAATTCTGAGGAAACCCAAGACAGCTTCCAGTTTCAGGTTTTTGTTGGAGACCAACACTCACCAGTATATACTTATCCAATATTGATTGGCATTGATCCAGAGGTACCAATTTTGATGAGTAAGCCATTGGTTGTGACAGAAGGAGGCACACAAACAATCACCAAAGATCAACTTTTCACTCTCGGTCAGAGTACCACTGCTTTTGTGTACAATGTCACCCAGGGTCCTCAGCATGGGAAACTGATCAGGCAGCCAGACCATGAAAAATCCATCACAATCTTTACCAATGATGACATTCTGCAAGAGCAGTTAATGTATAAGCATGATGACTCTGAAACTTTGGAAGACAAGATTGTTTTTGTTGTTATGGAACAGTCTAAAGATGATGACCCTGAGATAGATGTGGTTCTTGGCACACTGACTATTTATATAAGACCAGTAAATGATCAGCCACCAATTCGAGTGGTGAACAAGACATTTAACGTGACATTAAATGGGCAACACTTGTTAACCACAGCTGAGCTTCGTTTTCATGATGCAGACTCAGATTTTGATGATTCCCAATTGATTTATACCAAATGGGGTATCTCAAATGGTAATATTGTCTCTGCAGATGACACCGCTCATGAACTTTCCCGTTTCAGTCAGGAAGACATGGAAAAAAAACAGGTGTTGTTTAAACATTACGGAGCTCAACAAGGAACATTCCAGCTACAAGTGTCTGATGGTGTGCATCAAACCAGGACTGTCTTGGAAGTTCATGCATTAGATCCATATCTGAGAATAGTCAATAATTCCATATTCTTGGTTCACCAAGGAGAAAAGTTGCCTATCCTTGGCTATCTCCTTGGTGTGGAGTCCAATATGGACATCTGGAGTGAAGAGGAAATAATATACCAGATAACATTTGAGCCTAGACATGGAGCAATTCTAGTAAATGGTGAACCAAATCATTCTTTCTCGCAGAAAGATATAAATAATGACCAAGTGGTTTATCGTCATGACAACAGCCAGCATTCAAGAGATTTTTTTAACTTTACGGTTGAAGTGAAAGAGATCAAGACAAAGGGAACTTTTCCCATTTTAATCTTCTTGGAGAGCCATCAACACCCACCAATTGTGGTACACAATAAAAAGATCTTTGTCAACCAAGGGGAAGCAAAGAAAATTTGGAGAGATCAACTCCTTGTAAGTATAAACTATTTAATTAATAATTCCCTCTAACTTGTACCTTTGTGAATGCACCAACTCACACTGTGGAGGAAGATTAAAGTGAGATTAGTTAAGAAGATATTCTGCCTCTTTTTAGTAACACTGATTTATTTAAAAAGCAATTAAATTGGCAGCATTCAAATCATGCAGCTATTTTGCTAACCAAAGTCCTTAAACCAAACTCGTTCAGCTGAATGCTTACGCAGAGTGATAGCATATTTCCAAAGTGAATGAAAATTGGTTACTTATGCAAAGAAGTTGATGTTTCCTTCAATAGTTCTGTTTGAAGAGATTGCTTGTGCACAAAGATTTGTCTGTTGGAGTGATTGAATCATTTGCCTCCTCCTCCTACAGGCACAATCTTGAGGTTGTTAATTACCAGCAGAGAAACCAAATTATTTGCCTAGATTTTTTTTAAGAATTGAATTGCTGCCGCCAGATGGATCTGATTGGCTACACCTGCTTTAGATCAATGGTTAATTTGAGAACAGTTCACTATTAGAACTCCAAACCTCTGGTTATTTTAAGGGGCTGTGAGAAATAGCTTAAATTGCATCTAGATTAGATGACAGGAAACCCTTAAGGTGTTAATAAACAAGATTAGTCACTAGGAATAAATTGACAAGCTCTCTCCAGACAGACCCCTGGAGTTGATGAGTGCTTTAATATTATTTACTTAAGGTTGTTCAGTTAAAGTTACAATGTGTATCTAGAATTTATTTCTTAATCACAGAAGTATTGAAATTGGCCTTAGTAAACTGTTTTTACTACACTTCCTTTGTTGTTGAGTTATTTGGCCAATGCAGCCAATTTTTTTTTCTTGCAAGCATAGATTTGTCTTAGTATAAAGTATGTTAAGTTGTTGGTTAGTTCAAGCCCTATTGTACACCAAAGCACACAATTTACACTGGCAATTCAATGCAATCTTGGGGGAGTGTTGCATCAAAGTGCTATTTTGATTGAGATATTAAAACCAGGTTGTTTGTTTGTTCAGATGTGAAACACTCCTCTGAACTATTCAAAAAGAATTTAGGCATTCTCCTGGTCTTAATGAATCAATATTCCATTAACACTCAAAACATATTAATCAGTCATTCTTTTCTGTTTGTGATATTTTGCAATAAACAAGTTGACTGCCACATTTACCATCATCAGTTATCTGGGTGACTCTAGTAATGTGTTGATTGATAAAATGCTTTGGGATAACTCACAAATATGATAAAAGTATATAAATTCAAATTTGTTTGTTCATATACCTTACCACTGTCCCAGTGTGTGGGTGCAAACCTCAAAATACATCTACTTTGGAGAATGATGGAATGCTGTGAAAGTGCTGGTATTTTAATGGTTAATGTATTTCCCTGACTTCCAGGCTCTGATTAACAAATATAAAACTTGAGTGTTCTTTGCTGGCTTCTCCACTCCAGTTTTAACTTCTCTGTCTCTGTCAATCAAACAAATAATCTAGCTCTTCCCATTCACATATTGCTACATCAACCCTGAATTTTATTGATGATAATTAATTACACTCCAATCTGTTGGTTCAGTGTAATTAATTAACAAACTAAATTGAATTCTATTATTCTTTGTTTCTTCAATTAAATGATAAAATGTTTGCAGTCTTCCTTGATCATTAACTGCCTGCATAATAAATTCTCATTCTTCCAGCTTTATGTCCAGGTACTGGAGATACATTAAAGCTGCCTTGTTAAAATTTTGCTACTATTTCCTACCATTCCCCCCTTCTTATTTCTAAGGTTGCCAGGGATAATTATGACACCTAATATCTGCCCTAGTTGATGTCAGCTGCTGTAGTACAGGTTTTGAATTTTGACTAAAGCTTTAAACAATGTGGTTTTGTTGTAGTGATTATTAACTGAGTTATCAAGAGAATTTTACTATTCACCTGTTATCAGATCCTGAAATAAATAAATAATCAGGTAAATCAGTGTCCTTTCCAATGACTTATTCCATTCTTCCATAATTTTGATTTTAGCTGGTACAAGATCATGGTTACCTAATTTAGTCAATGATTTCTAGCAATTTTTCTGATGGGTTTCTCAATAAATTTAGTTTAGATTTGGTACTTTGGTTAATTAGGTAAAGAAAAGAAATGTGTACCCCATGACAGATTAGAATGTTTAACTGATCCTGAGTCCTGTAAAAAAGAGAAATAGAGACAGTGCTCCTTCACATCTGATGTTTTTTCAGTCTTTAGTGGCAGCTGTCTTTGTTCTTCACTCAGGCTGATGTTGAGGAATTCCTGGTCTTTCTTCAAGAGGTGGTGGCTCAAGCCTTTGCTTTTGCTCATATCTCCCCCTCCCCAACTATCCCTGTTGAAATACATTATTTTGGAAGTGGACCATCTCTGCCAATTCAATCATCTATCTGTAGCCTCTTGGCCATTGATCCAAGGCAGCTGCTCATGATGCCAGCTTAACTTTTGTCCCCATGCATTCACTTAATGGTAAGGTCCTAGGGAGTGTTGCTGAACAAAGAGACCTTGGAGTGCAGGTTCATAGCTCCTTGAAAGGGGAGTCGCAGGTAGATAGGATAGTGAAGAAGGCGTTTGGTATGCTTTCCGTTATTGGTCAGAGTATTGAGTACAGGAGTTGGGAAGTCATGTTGTGGCTGTACAGGACATTGGTCAGGCCACTGTTGGAATATTGCGTGCAATTCTGGTCTCCTTCCTATCGGAAAGATGTTGTGAAACTTGAAAGGGTTCAGAAAAGATTTACAAGGATGTTGCCAGGGTTGGAGGATTTGAGCTACAGGGAGAGGCTGAACAGGCTGGGGCTGTTTTCCCTGGAGCATCGGAGGCTGAGGGGTGACCTTATAGAAGTTTACAAAATTATGAGGGGCATGGATAGGATAAATAGGCAAAGTCTTTTCCCTGGGGTTGGGAAGGCCAGAACGAGAGGGCATAGGTTTAGGGTGAGAGGGGAAAGATATAAAAGAGACCAAAGGGGCAACTTTTTCACACAGAGGGTGGTACGTGTATGGAATGAGCTGCCAGAGGATGTGGTGAAGGCTGGTACAATTGCAACATTTAAGAGGCATTTGGATGGGTATATGAATAGGAAGGATTTGGAGGGATATGGGCTGGGTGCTGGCAAGTGGGACTAGATTAGGTTGGGATATCTGGTCGGCATGGACGGGTTGGACCGAGAGGTCTGTTTCCATGCTAGACATCTCTATGACTCTATGACTCTAAATGAAGTATCAAACTGCACAGGAAATATCAAATATGGAATGCTCACTGGATAGGTTTAAAGGGGACCCCAATTTCTAATAAACCCTCCCTCAACTTTGCTTAATATCTCTCAATGGGATTTGAAGATTGCATCACATATAAACAGGGTGGGTTAAAAAGGCATGTAGCATCTTTGATCTCAATGCTCAGTTCTTTGAGAATGTTGGGACATCATGTTGAGGTTGTACAGGACATTGGTGAGGTCTCTTCTGGAATACTGTGTTCAGTTTTGGTTGCCCAGTTATAGGAAGGATACTGTTAAGTTGGAGAGGGTTCAGAAGAGATTTACCAGGATATTAGCAGGTATGGAAGGTTTGAGTTATAAGGAAAGGTTGGATAGGCTGGGAGTTTTTTTTCATTGAAGCCTTGGACATTGAGAGACCACCTTATAGAAGTTTATAAAATCATGAAGGTTATAGGTAGAGTTAATGGTAGTTGAATTTTCACTAGGATGGGGGATTTCAAGACCAGAAAGCACACTTTTAAGGTGAGAAAAGAGAGATTTTTGAAAAGACATAAGGGGAAACCTTTTTTTACATAGAGGGTGGTTTGCCTGTGGAATGAACTTGTTGAGGAAGTGGTGAATGTGGGTACAAATGCAATGTTCAAAAGACATTTGGTTAAGTACATGAACAGGAAAGGTTTGGAAGGGTATGGGCCAGAGCAGGCAGCTGGGCCTAGTTTAATTTGGGATGATGTTCACCATGGACTGGTTGGAAGAAAGGGGCTGTTTTCGTGCTGTAGGACTCTGAGAGTGGGAGCCAGAGTTCCAAGGGTTTTAATCCTGTAAGACATTTCTTGCTTCCCATCCTTCTGAAGTGGGTGATCCAATAGTATATAGTTCTAGATAGTGCATGTATCGATATTGTTAACAGTGCAAGTGGAGATCTGCACTGTCTAATACTACCATCTGGTGGTGATGTGACACCTTTTTCTCTCTTACACTTTACAGCTGTGATATCTGGCCTTTTTGTGTATAGGAAATCTGTTTGACTACTTCCAAAATTCTTTTGTAAGATTTGATTCTGTCTCAGGATAATTGATACCACTTGCTTGGCAATCCCCACTGCTGTGAAAATGTACTCATTACTTTTGCCTGAGGATTCAAGCTTGACCTTCTCCTTTATGTGTATATTAATGAAGTGAAACAGTTACTTGTCTTTCTTCATGCTCACTACGGAATCTGGAATTACTTCTGAAGCTTTATTGCCTCTCATTTAAATATCTTGCTTCTGGTTGTCTGTGAGAATGCAACTTAGCTTCTGCATGTCAACTATTAAAGCAGCTTTGTAGTCCATAGTTTGTGTCCTTGAGATTAATCCCGGGTGAATAGGTTTACTAAGGTAAATTTAGTACTTGGAGAAATTCTCTAAGCATTACTATACTCTTATTTAACTCCCACCTATCATCTTTTACATTTAATGTAAAATGTTCATCCTTCTGATTGTGTTAAATGGTCCATGTTGTGTAATTTCCCATCTAATTTCTCAGTTATCAAAATGTTTCCTTTTTTTTCAAACTTTATTTATTTCGTTCAGCAATTAGACTGTAAAAGAGCCAGGAAGATCCAAACTTGGCGCACCAAGCACATTACAACGAACAGTCATAACAACCTGCGCTTATATAAAATATAAAAAGGCATCCCAAAAGGTACCACACTAGCCATATTTGAATTCAGAGAATACATTTGATCTGATCTGGAGTTTCTGCTCCTTGTAGAACCCTATCAATATATCCTTCTAACCCTTTCTCCTTCATATACTTGTATAGTTTTCTTATTAACATATTTGCGGTATTCACCATGCGGTTTCCACATAATAGTAGGTTCCACATTCTCAACCCTCTGTGTAAAGTCTACTGAAAAACACACACACTAAAACACCTTTTCTATGTGTACCCTATTAAGTTCTTTTACATTCTTTTAAACCTCTATTGATCTCCCTTCTGTATTCTGTTTTATAATAAAAAGCAAGACAGCCTATCCAACCTTTCCTGCTAGTTTTGGTATCAAAAAGGGAAATGTTTCTTTTGCATCTCCTGCTGTCACTCTATGGATTCAAAACTAATGGAACTGTGGACTGAAACACTGAACAGAAAGAGCAACAGGAGAATTAGACTATGCTGGGAAGACAGGTGGCAAATAAAATTCCAAGGAAAGAAATTCAAAATGCTTCACAAAAGGGACAACACATTGAAGAACTGATTATTACTTAATTAGAAGAAAATAATGTGTATGAAAAGTGACAGAGATCAAAGTGATCTTGATAGATGATAAATAAATCTATTGCAACAATCCTCGGTGGCAGAATAAACCAAAACAGATGGTGGGATGTGTTAAAAGATCAAAATTGAGCTGAACCAGTGAAATAATTCTGTCACGTTATAAATCAGTGGTGTGACCTTGGTTGAAATACTCTGTATAGTTATGGTCTCAACAGTGATAATTTATATTTATATCATTGTGGTATTGGCCAGGATATTGCAATAATGAAAGCATACATAAGAGAGCAGCCAGAGTGATGAGAGGAATGGAGAAACACAGGTACTTGTTTTTGTCTGGCACAGATGGGGTGGGCTAAGGGGCCTTTTTCTGTGCTTTAGATCTCTATGGCTGTAGGTTAGGCATGTTTTTGCTTGGGAAGATAAGGCATTCCTTGATTACACTCTTCAGGATTCTAAAGGACTAGATAATGTTGACTAGGACCAGTTGTTTCACCTTGATCGATAGGTTCTTGATTGGTAAGGGAATCAAAGGTTATAGGGAGAAGGCAGGAGATCAGCCATGATCAAAAGACAGAGCACATCCAATGGGTCAACTGGCTTAATTCTGCTCCTATGTCTTATGGTCCAGGACAGAAGATACAACCTGCTGTCAAAGGGTTGGGTAGGGCCTTGGGAGCCAAACTCAAAATCAATTGGCGGAAACGATATTTCAGTGAGCGAGAGCAGTCAGCCTATGAAAGAGAGCCCTAAAAAGACAATGGAAATGGTTAGTATTGATTCATTCAAACAAAGATTAGATAGACTTCCCTCAAAATACAGGATTTTGGCATCTGGTAGAAACATGAGGTGTGATTTAGAAAAACAAGTGACCTGCGGATCTAATGGTCCCAAAGCTCTCCTCCGCTGGGAGTTTATTTATCTCATGTCTAGGTCTGTTGATGGAGATCAATGACTGTTCAGTCAGTAACTCCATTAATGTATTATGTGACTAGCATGATAGCACAAGGTGAATTACATGCTACTTGGATAGTTTCCATCCAACAGCCATAATGTTCTTATTTAGCCAGTTAAAAATAGCTCAGCTATGATGTCAGGTTGAAGAATCTGAAATTGTTTACTCTGGTGAAGTAGAGTTAGGAGAGATATTTTTTTCAAGAATAAATATTATATGAATTGTATTCCAATAATCTGTTGAGATAGTTAGAAACTTCAAAGCTGAGAACTTGGGCTGAAGCTTATACGAGCGAAGATGTTGACAGCTTAGATTTAACTTGTTTGCACAAAGAACAGTGAACATCTGGAATGGTGACTCTGGGGAGTGGAAGACAGAGGGTGTGGGATATTTGAAATAAAAACTTTCTGGATATTTGAGGAAGTGGGCGATTGAGATTTGGGACCGGATGGATGGAAGAAGCAGTATTTTTCATGCTTCTGTGTCCTTTTTTAAACTTTATTTTGGAAATTCAATTAATGGGATCATGATGTGTGAGATTTAACGTTTAACAGAATTTTATGAATTTATGCTTTGTGACATTTTACTAATGGTGTTAGCTGGGGCTGCAACTCTTCTTAATATCATATATAGAGGAAATTTTCTGAAAAATGTGCTGTGGTGACTGGGTAAGTTTGATATTGAGCTCAGACTGTTGAGAATGCTGACTGACTCCTGATGTATATTTCTCACATAGCAAGTAGTAGACCAGGAGTAAACTTGCTTGATTCACTGAGTATCCACAAAGTACAGGCTTCCCACTGAACAGTAAAATCTCAGCAACTATGCAAAAATAAGGAAATCAACTCAAAAGACTTTAAAAGCCTAAATTGTGAAAAACTACAAAGAGTCAAATTCCAATGAGACTTGGGGGTCCAGGTACGCAGATCATTAAAATCTAATTGCTTACAGACTATAGCTTAAAAGAAACGCCAATGGAACGCTCACCATACAAGGCTTAGAAGTTTCATTTCAATTACACAAATCCCTGGTCAAAGTGTTGTAGAACACTGTCAGCAATCCTGAGTAGATGGAAAAGATATACTGGCCTTGGAGGAAATGCAGTGTGGGTTGACCAGCATGATACTTAGACTCCAAGGGTTAAGTCATTAAATTACAAGGAGATATTTCTCAAAAGAAGTATTGTATTTCCTGGGATTTTGGATGTTAAGATGGGAACTAATCAATATTATGAGGAAATAATAGGGCAGTTAGTAACAAAGTGTTTCCACTGATCAGTCTGACTAGGACTAGAGGGTATGGTCTAGAACCTCCTACCAGATCTTCAAGAGTGAAGTTAGTAAGCTGTACTATGTATGGATGGTAACTGACTCTGGGTCTATTGTTAATTTAAAATTTGAGATTGTTAAGAAAAATTGATCAATGTATAAAAGGATATGAAGCAAAAGAGCAACACTGAAAAAAACCCCAGATTTTTAGAAAGGTTATTTCCTTAGAAACCCCACAAACCAGAAAGAGGCCATTCCGTCCATTGAATCTGCATCAATCCTCTGAGGAGTATCCCACTCCATCCCCACATTTACTGTGGTTAATACACCTAGCCTGAGCAACTTTGGATTGGGGGAGGAGACTGGAGCACCTGGAAGAAACCCATGTAGACATGGGGAGAATATGCAATGTAGTCACCGAAGGCTGGAATCAAACCTGGATCCCTGGTACTATGAGGCAGCAATG
Organism: Chiloscyllium punctatum; assembly: GCF_047496795.1. NCBI lineage: Eukaryota > Metazoa > Chordata > Chondrichthyes > Orectolobiformes > Hemiscylliidae > Chiloscyllium > Chiloscyllium punctatum. The sequence continues at coordinate 5,262,606 of NC_092771.1, forward strand.
CTAACCATTATGCCACCATGTGATTGTTCAAAATTTCTCTGTTCTTTGGTGGCCATCCTTCCCTTGTCTGATGGCCTCAGTGTTTTTTGAACATTTTCCTCAGTATGTGCGACACAGGCTGACAGTCACCACACAGTCAGAGAAACTTCTGATTATTCTGATGGTTGATTGTCACTTTAAACATTTTGAAAGTGATATTTCCCTAATGCTGATTGTCTATTGAGACCAAACATGAGACTGTCTGTTGTGGAAGCCTTGTGGATCCTCCTTTCAAATTGACACAAGAATATACGGTAAGAATTGTAAGACAAGATACTAACAAAATCCCATGGTTGATATTTAGAGTCATAGAGCTGTACTGCATGGTCCGACTCGTCTACGCTGACCAGGTATCCTAACCTAATCTAGTCCCATTTGCCAGTATTTGGCCAGCATCCCTCTAAACCCTTCCTACTCATCTGTCTATCCAGGTGCCTTTAAATGTTGTGATTGTACCAGTCTCCACCATTTCCTCTGGCAGCTCATTCCATTTGTTTGCCTTGGCCTGTAAAATCATGATGTCTATATTGGTGATTCAGTTAACAACAATCAATCTATTATTTATGTTTTAACTAAGTGTGTTTTATTTTATGTGCTTTTCTTGGACAGGTTTCTCACAATGACAGTGTTCCATCAGATTTAATCTACACTGTGAAAACTGCTCCTGTGCATGGTCAGTTGGTCATGGTTACTGAGAGCCAACTGACTGAACAACAGAAACCCCTCAAGTCATTTTCTCAAGATGACATAAACAGAGGCAGAGTTCAATACCTTAATTCCAGATTCAGCACTCAGGGGGATGCATTTGTTCTTGATGTTACCAATGGATTTAAAACGGTGGATGGACTAACTGTGCTGGTGGAACTCATTCCTGATGTAATTATCTTAGTGACACAGAATATCTCCGTGAAAGAAGGCGATGCACGGGTCCTCACTGGAGATATCCTAAATGTTTCCAATTATCTTACCTCATCAAATTTTGAATTTTATGTTACCAAAACTCCAAAACATGGCAGAATTGGACGACAAAGCGTTGTTGAAGGAAGTGTTACATCTTTTACTATGCAAGAGGTAGATTGAATGGTATTTTCTTTTGTTGGTCACCTTTCTCTTGTCTAATTGCCCTCAGTATGTGTTATGCAGCCAACACTTGCCACCGATGTAGAGAAATCTTTCTGCATACTGCCAAATGCATGTTCTGAAAAGCAGTGGGTGCCCTCAACTTTACAGTTGGCTGCATTGTTTAGTTTTGCCTAAAAATAATACTAGAGATCCACAGCACAGAAAAATGCCCATCAAATCTGTGCCAGTCAAAAACAAGCTCCCAACTTTTCTAATCCCATTTTCTTGAATTTGGCCTTGTACGCCTTGGCATCACAAGTATCCATCTAAATATTTCTGAAAAGAAGTATAATGTTATGACTGTTTCTGCCTCTGCTACCGTAAAGACAGTGAGTTCCAGATTCCCTCCACCCTATGGGTTAAATTGATTTTCCTTACATCTCCTCTAAACCTTTTGCCCATTATCTTAAACCCATGCCCTCGATCACTGATCCTTCCATCAAGGGGAAATGTTCCTTCCCGTCAACTCTATCTATATCTCTGTTCTTACTTGTCTTTTGGAACTCACCTGTTCCAACACTGACCCTCCCCTACATGAGGCACATCTGTGCTCTTTGTTCATTATAAACAGTGGACGTATGAGTAAAACGAAAGTGCCAATGAAATGCACAAAATACCCACTGAAGTGCAGTAACTGGGTCTGTGATGTATATGGTGTTCTTTTGATTTAAATAATTAGTTTAATGTTGCTGTGTTCTTCTTTCCTAATATTCCTTTTCTGCACATTTTTAGGTGGAAGAAGAAGCAGTGTTTTATTTTCATGATAACAGTGAAACATTGATGGACAGCTTCACCGTGATTGCCAATATGTCTGAGATTGACAGACAGAGTGAGCCAAAGTCAGTTATTGTCACTGTGATCCCCGTTAATGACGAGGCTCCTGTTGTTACCATTAATACTGAATTGAAGGTAACAGTGTAGTTTATATTCACTCCTCATTCCTAGAATGAATCTACTGGGTAATACAAGTTAAAGATTTAACCACTGGTAGACCAAATATATTCACTGCAAGGAATGGCACTCTTTGCTAACACCTCCAAACTCTCCATGTTTAGGAGAGCCAAATAAGCGATTTCTAGCACTGCTACCACATACAGACTTGTGTTTTTTTTGACATTGTTAGAAGTTCCTTACATATTAGCAAAGGGATGGTTTAAGTTAAAAAGGTATCAAAATCACTTCTAACTTTGCCCAATTCAAAAGCTTTTATAAAGATCTGCCTGAATGAACATTGTTTTTTTTTCAGGTCTAATTCAAAATAAGTTAGATTTTAGCAATTATTTTATGAATTTTGCATTCATCAATATGAGAAATGAGCATAGTGCGGGATAATTTAAACTTTCCATGCCACTTGAAAGGGTTCAGAAAAGATTTACAAAGATGTTGCCAGGGTTGGAGGATTTGAGCTATGGGGAGAGGCTGAACAGGCTGGGGCTGTTCTCCCTGGAGCGTAGGAGGCTGAGGGGTGACCTTTATAGAGGTTTACAAAATTTATGAGGGGCACGGATAGGGTAAACGTCAAAGTCTTTTCTTTGAGGTCAGGGAGTCCAGAACTAGAGGGCATAGGTTTAAAGTGAGAGGGGAAAGATATAAAAGAGACCTAAGGGGCAACTTTTTCACACAGAGGGTGGTACGTGTATGGAATGAGCTGCCAGAGGAAGTGGTGGAGGCTGGTACAATTGCAACATTTAAGAGGCATTTGGATGGGTATATGAATAGGAAGGGTTTGGAGGGATATGGGCCGGGTGCTGGCAGGTGGGACTAGATTGGGTTGGGATATCTGGTTGGCATGGACAGGTTGGACTGAAGGTTCTGTTTCTGTGCTGTACTTCTTAATGACTCTACGACTCACTGTTTGCAGGATTGGAAGCTGGGGTGGCAACGATGCTGAGGACAGCATTTGGATTGCAATCTTTCTGTGAATGCGCAGTGGGTGGAATGTCCTGGGATTAGAAAGTGGAGATCAGAGTATACCAGCCCTGTGGAGGCCTTTGAACAACAGTGGTCTCCTTGGGGTGAAGGAGCATCATAAACTCCAGAGTTGACATTCCAGTTTAATTATGATACATTTCTGTTGACCGCTTCACTTTTGTTCTTGTTGAGGTGCACCATTAGGGCTGTCCAACCTCTTTTTAGGTTTATTTGAAATAGTAGATACTAGACCTCAACAATGAGTGGCAATGTGTCTGGGCGTGGACACTGGGTATTTCTGGGGATGGACCTTGGGTGCCAATGTGCCTGAGGATGGGCCCTGGGTGGTTCTGGGGATGATGTGGAGGTGCCAGTCTTGGACTGGGTTGGACAAGGTCAAACACCGCATGACACCAGGATATAGTCCAATGGATTTGTTTGAAAACACAAGCTTTCGGAGTGCAGCTCCTTCATCGGGAGCAGCGCTCCAAAAACTAGTGTTTTCAAATAAATCTGTTGGACTATAACCTGGTGTCGTGTGACTTTTGATCTTGTTCTGGGGGTGGACACTAGGTGGCAGTTTATTTAGGGATTGTTCAATATAACTTTTCAGTTACATGACACTGTAATATTTTGCTCTAAATTTCTGTGTCTTATGATCTTATACTCCACAACCATCTGATGAAGGAGCAGCGCTCCAAAAGCTAGTGCTTCCGGATGAACCTGTTGAACTATAACGTGGTGTTGAGTGATTTTTAACTTTGTCTACCCCAGTCCAACACCGGCTCTTCCACATCATTTCTGAAGATGGATAGCCATATGCCTGTACATAGATATTGGGTGGGAGGTCTGGGAATTGGCAATGGGTGGCAGTATTTCTGGGAATTGGCAATGGGTGGCAGTATTTCTGGGGATGGACACTGGGTGGCAGTATTTCTGGGGATGGACACTGGGTGGCAGTGTTTCTGGGGATAGACACTGGGTGGCAGTGTTTCTGGGTTTGAACACTGGGCGGCAGTGTGTCTGGGGATAGACACAAGGTGGCAATTTTGAGCCAGACTTTAGTATATACTGCCAGCTCACTGAATTTATTAAAAATGAAAACAGGATGTGCTGGAAATACACAGCTCAGCATCAAAGCAGATGAGAGGTAAAACCTCAGCTCTCCACAGATTATCCAAATCTGCTGAATATTTCCAGCCTTGTGTGCTTTTTATTTCAGCTTACTGTGTCATGGTATTTTGGATATGTGTCCCAATATTGTTTTGAATTGTTTGGAAATCCTGTCCTGACATGGCTGCCTGGATCCTAAGCTCTGGAATTCCATGTTTTTATTTCTTTGTCTCAGCATCCTGACTTTATTTCCCTCAGTCATTCATTAAAAACTAAAGTGTTAATTTGCCCTGTATCTTCTCATGTGGTCCACGCTCACATTTTGCTTTCTAATACTCAAGTGAAGTGTCTTGGAAGCGACATTAAAGTTATTTTACAAAAGACAGATTGTTGTTGTTAAAGTGGCTTTTCTTTGCTCGATTTTCGTCCTTCCATCTCTATGTTCTTTGCCTGTTTAACCATCTCCTGTTCTATACTAAGCACTTTGCTGGTCACTCTTGTGCATGTGTTCATTTTGGGGTATTTTTTTCCTTTACTCTTTCCATCTTGACTTTATATAGCACCTTAATGTTTCTTTTCAAATGCTAATATGACCCAGTTCTGATGCTGCATCCATGCCTGAAATGTTGATTTCTGTTCTTTCCTCCTGTCAGACCTACTGATGGTTTCAAGCATATTTTTGTTTCTCAGAGTTTCTTTCCTAATTCTTGGTAGGGAGGCAATCAAATTAATAAAAGATATGTATCAGATGTAGAGATTACAGTTGTGATGTCATTGCTGTATTGTGTGCTCAAGTGTAACTTAATCTCTATTAAATAGAAACTCTTTTTGAACTGATGACTGGTGATATGAGTGTCACAATCTATCAGGTTGGAGAGAACGAGGATGCTGCTTTATCATCAGTCATTCAGAGATGAGGAAGAATTTACCAGCCTAAAAGATAGGGTCAAATCTATTAAGAATATGTAGTTCAATATATTTTACTGGATTGAGAAATCATGGAGAACAGAACTAATATTAGTTGGAGAGCTATAATCACTGTATATTACATATTTTTTGAAGTTGTATTCTACTACACTCTTCGCTAAGACTTCTTTCTGATTTTTGTTTCCATTATTATTTAGGGCATGCTGTTAATTAATACCCCTTTGGGACTTGCTGTGAGTTGATATTCCAAAGGGGCATAATTAATGTTCTGATGTGGCTTCTTGTCAATATTATTTATATATTGCATTCTATCCATTAATGATCTAACCCAATGTATATCAAATAGCATTTACTCTGGACTGGATATTATTCTTCTAACAGATAACTAACTGTACAACCTTCTGTATTAATGATCAGTGTACTGCCTGATTTTATTCTTGCATTTGTACTTCTACCAATGCAATAGTTTTCTAGTATGTTAGCTCAGTCCATTTGCTACAAGGCACTATTCCCTACCTGCCTGGATGAGTGTAACTCTGGCAAGACTCTAGAAGCATACCCCTACCATCCAGGATGAAGTACCTCACCTTGATTGTCCATTTAGTGCAATATGCTGGAGTTGATTATCCATTAGCTCTGAGGAGAAAGTGAGGACTGCAGATGCTGGAGATCAGAGCTGAAAATGTGTTGCTGGAAAAGCGCAGCAGGTCAGGCAGCATCCAAGGAGCAGGAGAATCAACGTTTCGGGCATCAGCCCTTTCCTGAAGAAGGACTGATGCCTGAAACGTCGATTCTCCTATCCATTAGCTCTGGTCAACCATGTTCCTCTTTCAAGTTGCAAGAGCCTTTCTCAAACTTTGTTTCTTATCTAGTTAGATGTATTCTTGTGTCTGATGCTCTCTTCTCCATTTTAAACAGCAGATAATAAACTGAGATACAAAGAAGAGAGGGGCTTCTATCTGACACGGTCTTGAGAGGTTAAAGGATACATCTGAGCAAAGGATAAGGTCATTTAGGTGGAATTAGCTCCGTGGATGCTGCAGGCAGAGTCATTTTGACAAACCCATGAACTATGTAAGAATCACTGTAATAGAGAGAGTTTTCTATATTGGGTATCTTTACAAAACCAAAGACTACTAAAACCTGTACAAATTACTAAGCAAAGGGCAGAATGGCATATTCCTGCTCCTAAGAAATGTTTGTATGTTAGCATTTGATGATCAATTTGGGTCCCAACAATGACACAATTAATATTTGAGAATTGATATTGAGTGAAATATACACCTTTTTCAATACTTCTAATGGCAGAAAATAATTCTTATTCTTAGATGTGGGAACACAGCATTGCTGAGATCTCACAGGATTTATTGAACAGTGAGGATCCAGATACCCCTGCAGAAGAATTGATATATTCTATCAAGCCTCCATCCAATGGCCACGTGGCTCTCAAATCATCTTCGGAAGACAGAATCCTGGAGTTTACCCAGGAACAGATCAACAGTGGTCAGATCATCTTTGTGCACAACGGTAAGACGGGAATCATAATTAGTTATTGGGCTGGCGCATCCACATGTTGCAGTTATTTAGTGGCAGCCACTGAACTCATCTGGCAGTAAAACTCCATTATCACGATTCTACTTTGTACTAAACACAGTGAACAGGGCAGTAAGGTGTTCATGGACAGAGAGAGAGAGAGAGAGAGAGAGAAAGGCAAAGACAGAGTTTGTGCAGGGTCATGCAAGGTCAGGAGATTTAGATACTAGAACAATGAGTTGGGATGGGCTGAAAGATATCTTTTTAAAGAGTCATAGAGATGTACAACATGGAAACAGACCCTTCGGTCCAACCCGTCCATGCCGACCAGATATCCCAACCCAATCTAGTCCCACCTGACAGCACCCAGCCCATATCCCTCCAAACCCCTCCTATTCATATACCCATCCAAATGCATCTAAAATGTACCAGCCTCCACCACATCCTCTGGCAGCTCATTCCATACACATACCACCATCTGTGTGAAAAGGTTGCCCTTAGGTCACTTTTATATCTTTTTCCTCTCACCCTAAACCTATGCCCTCTAGTTCTGGACTCCCTGACCCCAGGGAAGAGACTTTGTCTATTGTCTTTGTCAATGCCCCTCATAATTTTGTAAACCTCTATAAGGTCACCCCTCAGCCTCTGATGCTCCAGGGAAAACAGCCCCAGCCTGTTCAGCCTCTCCCTGTAGCTCAAATCCTCCAACCCTGGCAACATCCTTGTAAATCTTTTCTGAACCCTTTCAAGTTTCACAACATCTTTCTGTAGAAGGAGACCAGAATTGTATGCTATATTCCAACAGTGGCCTAACCAATGCCCAATACAGATGCAACATGATCTCCCAACTCCTATGCTTAATACTCTGACCAATAAAAGAAAGCATACCAAACGCCTTCTTCACTATCCTATCTACCTGCGACTTTAGTTCCAAGGTGCTATGAACCTGCACTCCAAGGTCTCTTTGTTCAGCAACACTCCCTAGGACCTTACCATTAAGTGTATAAGTCCTGCTAAGATTTGCTCTCCCAAAATGCAGCACCTCGCATTTATCTGGATTAAACTCCATCTGCCACTTCTCAGCCCATTGGCCCATCTGGTCCAGATCCTGTTGTAATCTGAGGTAACCCTCTTCACTGTCCACTACACCTCCAATTTTGGTGTCATCTGCAAACTTACTAACTGTACCTCTTATGCTCGCATCCAAATCATTATGTAAATGACAAAAAGTAGAGGACCTAGCACCGAACATTGTGGCACTCCACTGTTCTCCCTGTATTCCGTGACTTTTCTGAGGTTATTTAATCAATGCTGATCCAGAAACAGTCAGTCCAACAAACGCATTCCCAGAGTTGTAAATCTAGTTCATGTACAAACCAAGTTTATATCGCAGTTAGCATCTATGCAGTAATTGGCAACATGTAGGCAGTGGTATCACCAGTTATCCTAAAGAAGGAGCCCCTAATCGTTATGTTTCATTGGCCTCAAAGGCCTAATTTGTCTTTAAATATAAGGGAAATTTACATGTTTTTGCCAAGGCCCAGTATTGCATTGTAATGTAAGATGACATTTATCCAGTTCGTCTCTGTATTGTAGGTAAGTCCATCACTGAAACCAGGTACATCTTCTAGTGAGCCTACATAATCAACTGTAGACAGACCCAGAAAACCTACCTCTTCCTAATTTGAAACAGTATATTTGAAAGTATATTTCTCACATTCTTCCAACGCCTGAATCAAGTGTTTTATAATCTCTTTCTCCACCTGAATCCTGACTGTATCGAAATACAGACTCATTGCATGGTCATCAGGCATGAACTCATTCTCCCCAGGCCTTCACCTTGTGGGGGATCCCTCCCACGTCCCCCCCCCCCCCCCCCACTGTCCCCCAACCCTCCAACTCCCCAACATCCCAATCCTCTGAGAAATTATCAAATACAAGACAGTAATAAGCTAACCACCATCTTCTCAAACAGTCCTGTAGTGTTTCTTTTCAGTGGTAATATGATATCATTCATTTGCCATTTCAGAGGACAGTTAAGAGTCAACCACATTGTTGTGAATCTGGAGACACATGTAGACAGATTTCTTTCTCTAAAGGACATTATTGAACCGTGTGGGTTTTTCTGAGAATCCAACCTTTCATATTCATTATTAATGTTACCAGCTTTTTATTTCAGATTTATTTATTAATTGTATTTAAATCTCACCAGCAACCAGAGTGGAATCTCATGTGCATTAGTTCAAGCCTCTGGGTTACTAGTTTGTTATCATTACCCCTGTGCCATAAACCCCCAGAACGCAATTCATGAAGTAACAAACACTGAATGGATACTGTTGTGTATCAAAAGGTTAATATCGTTTATACCCAGTCTATGGAAGTCAGGCATGAAACCTTGTGTTATTAAATATTAATTTTCAGATAATCTACTTTTCCCCTGGTGTCCCTTCCATTTGTAGGATCATTGTCTGGAGGATTCAGCTTTGAAGTGTCTGATGGAGTGAATAGTGCAGCTGCACAGCTATTTACAGTCAACGCAAGACATTTGAACATCCTAATTGAAACAAAGGAACCTCTCATTATTTATCCAGGTATAGACATGGATTACATCAATTGGTGTGGGTTACATCGAGCACTGAGTGCATTCAGAGAGCCCTCACTATTGCTGAGCTTATGTTAGCCAGTTCAGAATCAAGGTAGGAAGGAAAATGAGATTTTCCTGTTGTGTGTGACTAGCTGGCATCAGAAACATTCAACCCAGTCCAGCTTTAAGAAACCATCCTTAAATCTCTTTAACATAGTCTTTTCAAGAATAGCGTTAGCAGGTAGGATTAAGGAAAACCCTAAGGCATTCTACACTTATGTGAGGAACAAGAGGATGGCCAGAGTGAGGGTCAGGCCAATCAGGGATAGTGGAGGGAACTTGCACCTGGAGTCAGAGGAGGTCCTTAATGAATAGTTTGCTTCAGTATTCACTACTGAGAGGGACCTTGACTTTTTTTGAGGACAGTGTGAAACAGACTGATATGCTAGAACTAGTTGATGTTAAGATGGAGGATGTACTGAAAACTTTGAAAAACATAATAATAAATAAACCCCTGGCCAGACGGGATATACCCAAAGTTACTACAGGAAGTGAGGGAAGAGATTGCTGTGCCTTTGGTGATGATCTTTGCATCCTCACTGTCCACTGGAGTAGTACCAAATGGAGGGTGGCAAATGGTATTCCCTTGTTCAAGAAAGGGAATGGAGATAATCCTGGGAATTACAGACTAGTCAGTCTCATGTCTGTGGTGTGCAAAGTATTGGAGAGGATTCTGAGAGACAGGATTTATGATTACTTGGAAAATCATAGTTTGATTAGAGATAGTCAGCATGGTTTTGTGAGGGACAGGTCATGTCTCACAAGCCTTGTTGAATTCTTTGAGGATGAGACAAAGCACATTGATGAAAGTAGAGCAGTAGATGTGGTGTACATGGATTTTAGCGAGGCATTTGATAAGGTTCCCCATGGTGGGCTCATTCAGAAAGTAAGGAGGCATGGGATACTGGGAATCCTGTATCTGTCTGGATACAGAATTGGCTGGCCCATAGAAGACAGAGGGTAGTGGTAGACAGAAAGTATTCAGCCTGGAGCTCGGTGACCAGTGGTGTTCCACAGGGATCAGTTCTGGGAACTCTGCTCTTAGCGATTTTTATAAATGACTTGGATGAGCAAGTGGAAGGGTCGGTTAGTAAGTTTGCCGATGACATAAAGGTTGGTGGAGTTGTGGATAATGCAAAAGGCTATTATAGGTTGCAATGAGACCTTTACAGGATGCAGAACTGGGCTGAGAAGTGGCAGATAGAGTTCAACCTGGAAAAGTGAGAAGTCATTCACTTTAGAAGGTCAAATTTGAATACAGAATACAGGGTTAAAGGCAGGATTCTTGGCAATGTGGAGGAACAGAGGGATCCTGGGGTCCATGTCCATAGATCCCTCAAAGTTGCCACCTAAGTTGATAGGGTTGTTAAGAAGCCATATGGTGTGTTGGCTTTCATTAGCAGGGGGATTGAGTTTAAGAGCCGTAAGGTTATGCCTCAGCTCTATAGAGCCCTGGTTAGACCACACTTTGAATGTTGTGTTCAGTTCTGGTCGCCTCATTATAGGAAGGATGTGGAAGCTTTAGAGAGGGTGCACAGGAGACTTACCAGGATGCTGCCTGGACTGGAGGGGCATGTCTTATGAAGAAAGGTTGAGGGAGCTAGGGCTTTTCTCATTGAAGCCAAGAAGGATGAGTGGTGACTTGATAGAGGTGTACAAGATGTTGAGAGACATAGATAAAGTGGATAGCCAGACTCTTTTCCCCATGGCGGAAATGTCTGTCACGAGGGGACATAATTTTAAGGAGATTGAAGGAAGGTTTAGGGGAGATGTCAGAGGTAGGTTCTTTACTCAGAGTTGTAGGTGCATGGAATGCACTGCCAGCAGTGGTAGTAGAGTCAGAGATATTAGGGACATTTAAGCAACTCTTAGATAGACACATGGAAGATAGTACAGTGAAGAGCATGTAGATTAGTCTATTCTTAGAGTAGGATAGAAGGCTGGCACAATATCAAGGGCCAAAGGCCTGTACTGTTCTATGTTCTATATTCTAAATAGCAACAGCCTGGCCATGTGCTTGGAAGGGAGCTGGAATACAATGCGAATGGAAGGAAGGGTTCCAGAGGAATTGAAATCACTTTTGGTTTTATAGGTGAGAGGCTGGGCGAGTCCAAATCAAACAAGTAAAAATAACATACCTTTCTTTTCCTGCCTTCCAGGAACACGCCAGCCAATCACAAGTCAGTACCTGAAAGCGACAACCAGTGATGATGACAAAGCAAATGATTGGCCATTGACATATACAATATTGACTGCTCCAGCCCTGGGACAACTCATTAGGGTCAATGAAGGCAATGTCATAGGGAATGTTTCTAACTTCACTGAGAGAGATGTGAGTGCAATCACTTGGACACTGAACCACCACAGGAGTTTGATTACAATCAGTCAAAAAAATCCATTACAATTCTGGAACATTATACCTGATTACCTCAGTTGATGATAGCTACCAGTGTGGCTGTGATGTGTCCCCCCCCCCCCACCTTCCCCAATTAATCAAATAGTCTGGCAAGTCATTCAGAATTAGCTCAGCTTCTGAAGTTGGGAAGAATTAAAGTTTTCACTCTGTTTGGATACAATGGGAAGAATCTTCACAGGTCCTGAACAACAACAGACATTCAGAATAAAAAAGGAGGTGTTGGATGTTTTGAAAAGCATTAGAGTAGGCAAGTCTCCAAGACCTGATAAGACCTATTTGAGAATGCTGAGGGGAGCAAATAAGGAAATTGCTGGAGCCGTTTGCAAAATCTTTGGATTTTTTTTTCACAGAAGATGTGCCCAGAGGACTGGAGAATAGTTAATGTGGTTTCTTTGTTCAAGAAGGGCAATGGGGATAATTCAGGAAATTACAGGCCAATAAAACATGTAATCAAGAAAGAACCACTCTGCTCATTGTTGTAGATTTACAGCAAAGCTACACTTAAAAGCTATGCACTTATGTGTTCCTGTGCTGTGAGCTTTGCCACACAGGTTCCTCCAAGGTCAGCTGTGAATTTTGCTATTTGTTAATTTTTCCTAGATGCACTTGTGGGTGGCACGGTGGCACAGTGGTTAGCACTGCTGCCTCACAGCACCTGAGACCTGGGTTCAATTCCCGCCTCAGGAGACTGACTGTGTGGAGTTTTGCACGTTCTCCCCATGTCTGCGGGGGTTTCCTCCCACAGTCGAAAGATACCAGGTGAATTGGCCATGCTAAATTGCCCGTAGTGTTAGGTAAGGGGTAAATGTAGGGGCATGGATGGGTTGCGCTTTGGCAGGTCGGTGTGGACTTGTTGGGCCGAAGGGCCTGTTTCCACGCTGTAATGTAATCTAATCTAATCACTCCGATGTCCAGAGATACTTGAACTCAAACAGCAAATGCAGTAACTGTGCAGATTCACCGCTGTGTCAGACAGCAATATCGGTTTCTTTTTCTGACCATGTGGTCAATGCCTTTGTCTGTCTTCCTCCTTTTTAAAGTGCCATTGTTTTGATCTTTTGTCCCCCAAAGTTCCTGTGGTACAAGGAAGAATTGATGAATTCATTGGTGCAGATCCAGATTCTGGACTTTTCAAAGGACTGATTAACATTGGGAGATTGAACAAATTTATATCATTTTTAGAATATTGTCTGGTATTTAATTTAAAATTTTGCTGCTTGTTTTAGAATTTTGTGGATTGTCTCAGCTTCCATGGTACAAATTGTCAGAGCTGTTATAATGGAGCAAGATGCGGCCAATGTTGTGAGTGGCCTCATCACACTATTCATTTAATTCTGGCACAAATGTTGTCAGAGCCCAAATCGCTCAGATCCCAGTAAGATTCTGCTCATAGAGTGCAAAAACAAGGATGTTACCCAAAATATTGATAAAATACTGGTTTAGCCCCTATTGGAGCTTTGTGTTCAATTCAGGCACCACACCTGAGGAAGGATGTCAAGGAAACAAAGGAGATTTGCGATTATTGGTACCAGGTTTGTGGGACTTCAATTATGTCTAGAAGCTTGGGTTATTCTTCAAAGCGGGGAACATCAAAGGGAGATGTAATAGAGGCATTCATTGAAGAATTTGAACAGGAAATAAGAAGGAGGATGACAAGGAGAAACTGTTTTCATTGAGAGTTAGTAAGCAGAATCACAGATTTAAAATAATTCACAAAAGAACTAGACAGGAGATGAGAAGGAACACACTTTGGTGGGCAGTTGAAGCAGATTCAATCATAACTTGCAAAAACGTAAAATCTTGAATTGAAAATAACATAATTATTGGGATCGAACAGAGAATGCAACTAGCCAGATAGTTTATTCAGAAAACCAGCACAGGTACAGTGGACTAAATGGCCTCCTGTGTGCAGTATAATTCAAAGACTCACGGATGAGAAATAGCCACTTGGATAACATTGTGAAAGATCCGCCAATACCTTCAACAGAAAATTAGAACACAAAAAAAGATAAGCATAAATAATGCTGGAAAAAGGCTGTATAATATAATCAGAGCATTGGCTCTTTGGCTTAATGGGTTGTTGCTGAAGCATAACTTTGCAACTTGTGGTATCTGTTAGTGTCAGAGGAGATAAACGACTCCCTGAAATCGCATAGCATATACTCCATGCTAGAGGAAAGTAATTAATATCCACGCTGCAAACAAATTTAAATCATAGACTGCAGCGACACATCTAAAACCAGCTCAAAATGAATGGGCACAAATACTTTATCTGTCACATCACTGCCAACCTCCTTCCCATGGTGTGAATTATTTCACAGCTCCTTTAACTCTTCACATTCTGGAAATCTTTGAAGGGACCATGCTGTATACAAAGCCATTCACTTCTGCTTGGATTAGGCTGTGACAGAAACTGTCCAGCTGTCAACATTCTGTACTCAGCTTCCATTAGCTAAGGAGTGGCACAGAAGGGGTACATCAACTAGTATAAATGGTCACCTCTCCATCAGCCCTTTCCCCACTGATTGTCTCCACAGTGGGTCAAGTGGGAAATAGTCTCCTTTTGTACTTTAAACATGCAGGAGTTGACACTGAACCCCAGGTCTGCTGTACATTATCTGCTCCCTACTCCTATGGTCTAGGTTGGTGGTTTACTGAGATGTACATTTTGTGATTTTCAATTAATCTCAATCTGAGTTGCAGTCAATAGAAATTTAAACAGAGATTCAGGAAAACCTTTTCCTCCCAGTCATGAGCCTTTGGAGCTCTCTTCCTGAAAACGTGGTGGTAGCAGATTCTTTGAATATTTTAAGGTAGAAGTGGATATATTATTAAGCAAAGGGGATAAGGTTTATCAGGATAGGCAGGAATGAAGATTTAAGGTTGCAATCAGACCAACCATATCTTATTGTTGGTGGAGCAGTCTCAAGGGGTTGAATGGCCTAGTCCTGTTTCTTATTTGTTATGTTCATCTCAACTCAGCTTGTTACTCAGGAGTAGCAGAGCTATGCATACTTCTTCACTCACTTTAAATCCACAATTTGTTTTAGCTCCTTTATGGAATATGGGCATCATTGTTGAGGGCACTATTTATTGCCCGTCTCTAATTGCCCTTGAATTTGGCTATTTCAGACGGCAGTTAACAGCAACAACATTGTTGTGGGCCTGGAATCACATGCACAGGTCTAAATGGTAAGATGGCAGAATTAATTCCTTAAAGAATATTAGTGACAACCATACAAGGTTTTACAACAATTGATAATTCATGATAACATTATTGACACTAGTCTTCAATTCCAGGTTTTAAAAAATTGTCTTTAAGTTCAACCAATAGACACAGTAAATTTTGAAGTTCTATCCCAAAGAATATTAGCCTAGAATGGTGGATTACTAGTCCAGTGATGTTACCACTACACTATCACCTTCCCATAGCACAGGCTTTCAGGCAGAAGGGCAATTGGATCATTGCAATCTCATCACCAGCTCTGACACCCACACTGTTCCTGTAAGAATTTCTCTGAGCAGAGATTCCTACTATCTGTGTAAAAATCTTCAAGTAGATTTTCAAAATAGAATTCGTCTCTGTACAGTAGTTAATCTCTGAAACCCAGTTAGTGTCAGTATCTAGGCTCCAGGTTAGTGATAGTGACTGCAGGCTCCAGGGACTAATTTAATAATACTAACTACACTCCAGGACCTCACAGTAAACACAGGATCGTGGGTCTGGGCTAGTGATGATAACAAGCTGCAAGGCCTATGTTAGTGGTAGTGATCATTCTCCAGGACCTGTGTTAGCAACAATAGCTGGACTGTAATGTTTGGGTCTGGGTTGGTAATGGTAACTGGGCCTCAGTGCCTAAATCAGTAATAGAAACCAGGTTCTGGGCCTAGGCAATAGATAATAACCAGGTTCTGGGGCCCAGACTAGGATACTAACCAGGTTTTGGAGTACAAGTTAGTGATAGTAACCATGCTTTGGCACCCAGGGATGTAAGATTGACCCAGGATTTATTTAATGCAAGGTTTGATAAACATTTCTAGGCTCTGGTTTGGAGAATGTGCCATATGTGAGACTTGGGAACCTCAGAGAGGAGAGAAGCTGCCCCATGGTCTGGCTGAGGGGAATCAAAGGGGAAGTTAGATAAACACAGAGGGAGGAATAGAGGAATGTGTTCATAAGGTTAGGAATAAAAATGATGAGAAGAGGCTTGGAGTATAAATACCAAGACAAGATGACCTGACATGGACTTTTTCCATCCTGTAAATACTTCGCAATCATGTATAGAGTGAAGGTTTGTAACACTTAAGATAATGTCAGTGAATGGTATTCATTAGATATTCTCTCTTCTTCACTAACAGTTGGAATCTGAAAATATTTTCTACCAACATAATTGGCCAAAGGAACCATTTTGGAAATGTCAGGATTCATTCGAGTTCACGGTTTCCTCTCCCCCAGTGGTGACAGAAAGGAAGACCTTCACATTATGGATTTCCTTTGAAAGGCATAGTCTTCAAAGAGGCACTCAGCTATGGCACAATAAAGGTAAAGTACAATTTACACTTCAACGGTGATGCTGCCTTAATAGTAGCAGTGACTGAGCACACAGTTCAATGGGAACTTAGTCACCCTCAGCTGCTTTAGCCACATAGCCAGTGTGTTGGACAAGGTATTCTGGTCGCCTGGTACTTTGTACCTTTGCCTGTATTCCTGTCACTGTCAAATTAAATTTGTCCAGGATAAACAGGAGTATCCTGACACAGTGCAATTCCTCCTTGGTCTTGTAGCTCGCCATCTCCAGTCCTGTACCCCTCTCTGACATCTGCATTCCTCCAGTACCAGTCGCTTGAGAATCCATAGTTTCATTACATTATTGGTAACTGTGCCATCAACTGACTGGGCCATAAGTTTTGGAATTCTCTCTGTAAACCTTTCTGCTTCTCTCACCACCAAACTCTTTGACCAAATCTTTGGTCTCCCATCCTAATGTCTCCTTATGTAGATCAGCATTAAGTTTTGTCGGGTTGCACAAATGCAGTTTGTTGTTACCTTGACAGCATTGAGCTGCTGTCATTCCAGCCAGTTATATAGTGTAGTTGAAAATATGCATTACTTAAACAAAGCTCAGAGTCAAAACCAGGTCAGAAAGATTTCATGACAGTGAAGACCATTTTGTCTTGCAAATACAAGTGGCTTAGACTGTGTCAGATCCACTGTTACTACTTGGAATAGCATGGCTGTGTTATTCTGCTGCACAACACAAGGAGACTGTTGTTTGAAGAGAAGAAAATGGATTCATATAGATTGTTTGCAGGCAAAGGGATATCTGGTAAGTGGGAGGTTTTCAAAAGTGAGTTAGTTCAGGTGAGTTCAGGTCTAAGCATGTTCCTGTTAGAATGAAGGGTAAGGCTGGCAGGAGTAGGGAACCCTTGGATGATGACAGTTATTGAGGCTCTGGTCAAGAGAAAGGAGGAAAATGACATATATAGATCAAGTGAGTTCCTTGAGGGGTATAGAGGGCGTCTGAAGATATGTAAGAGAGAAATCAGGAGCACTAAAATGGGACATGAGATGACTTTGGCAGGTAAGGTAAAGGAGAATCCAAGAGATTCTACAAGTACATGAAGGGCCAAAGAGTAACTAAGGAGAGAATAGGGTCTTTTAAAGATCAACAAGGTCATCAATGTGTGGAGCCACAAGAGATGAATGAGATCCTATATGAATGTTTCTCATCAGTATTTACCATTGAGAAAGGCATGGATGCTAGGGAACTTGGGGAAATAAACAGTCATGTCTTAAAAAGAGTCCACATTACATAAGGGGGGGTGCCGAAAGTCTTAAAACTCATTAAGGTAGGTAAATCCCTGGGACCTGATGAAGTGTATCCAGAACTTTGTGGGAGGCAGGGAGGAAATTGCAAGGCCCCAGAGATATTTTTATCATTAACAGCCACAGGTGAGGTGTTCAAAGATTGGAACATGGCTAATATTGTGCCATTAATTAAGAAAGGCTGTAGGGAAATGCCTGGGAATTACAGCCAGGTGAGTCTAGCGTCTGGGGTGGGTAAGTTGTTTGAAGGGATTCTGAGAGAGAGTATCTACAGATATTTGGAGAAGCAAGGACTCATTTATGATAGTTACTATGGCTTTGTAAGTGGGAAATCCTTTCTCTTGAATTTGAGTTTTTTGAAAGGGTGACCAAGAAAGTAGATGAGGTCAAGCAGCAGACATTTACAAAGAATTTAGTGAGGCCTTTGACAAGGTACCACATGACAAGTTGTTATGTAAGGTTTTAATCTCATGGGATCCAGGAAGTGTTAGCCAACTGGATTCAAAATTGGCTTTATGGTAGAAGACCGAGGGTGGTGGAAGGGAGTTGTTTTTCAGACTGGAGGCCTATGACCAGTGGTGTGCCACAAGGATTGGTGCTGGGTTCACAGTTATTTGTACTTTATATAATTGATTTGGATGAGAGTTTAGTAAGTATGTTTATTAAATTTGTAGATGACACCAGGATTGACATTGAAGAAGGTTATCTTAGAATGCAGTGAGCTCTTGATCAATTGGACCAGTGAGCTGAGGAATGGCAGGTGGAGTTTAATTTAGATAAATGTAAAGTGTTCCATTTTGGTAGGGCACTTCAAGACAGGACTTATGCAGTCAATGGTAGGGCCCTGGGGAGTGTTATAGAACAAAGAGATCTAGGGGTACAGGTTCATAGCTCCTTGAAAGTGGAGTCACAGGTAGACAGGATATGAACAATGCTTTTGGAATGCTTGCTTCCATTGTTCAGTGCATTGAGTATAGGAGTTGGGATGTCTAGTTGCATCTGTACAAGATGTTGGTGAGGCCACATTTGGAGTATTGTACACAGTTCTGGTCGCCATACTACAGACAGGATATTATTAAACTAGAAAGAGTGCAGTAAAGATTTATTAGGATGGTACCTGGACTGGAAGGTTTGAGTTATAAGAAGAGATTGCCTTTTGCATACAGAATGGGAATCACATGCACTCTCCTGGGTTTCAATTCACTGGATTTGGAATATTTGCATTTATTCAATTCAGGTCAATGATTATGACATAGATGGAGGCCCTTGGTCCCCATATATTTTCCAGAGGGCTGATTAAATAATTTCATTTCCTCCTCTTATAGTCCAAATGCTGATTTGTAGACAATTTTAAAATTTGTAGCTGAATTATGGTTATATTTGATAATAGCAAATTTGATAAGCATATTACGTGTGAAAATTGAATTCAATTGTACTGAAATATGCACCACACTAATTCATACCCATCTGTGGCAGAATAGTCTTCTATTCTGTCAGCTCCTATAATTCCTTCAATTTGAAATGGACAAAGGTAAATAGTTCAGAGCAGGAAAAGGTTCTGGTAACTGAGACAGAGGAGAAAGCTTCACACTCTTGCCAATGATAGGTTTGTACAATGAATGCACTGCAAGGGTTAGGAATGTGGCTGTCTGTTGAGACCATTCCTGTGATCTGCTCAATCATGTAGGAAGAGCATGAATCATTCCACGGTGAAGTACGGACATGTATTTGAAGACTGCATTTCCTCTTTCACACCTTCCCTCTGTTTCCCTGGTTCCCTGTAGGTGTCAGTGATTCCAGGTATATACATTCAGTAATGTAAAGGTTGAGGGTTACAGTTTGCAGGAATCTAGAACTCTCATTAATGTATTTGAGCTGTTAAACGCCAATATGCAAATTCTAGGATTCTTGTAAATATGGCATAGTTTAGAAAGGGCAAGCACTTACTTTGCAATTGAACTAAAAACATTTGTTTTAAAAAAAAACTGCCTTTAGGCAGACTCCAAGAAAACTGTTGACTTTTTGTACAGCGGTCTGTTGCATATAAATTATGAAAGTAAAAATGATTGCTCTCTTGTACTCTCAACTAATATTGTTTTTGTGCTTTCCTCTGAGGATTAACCCTATGTTGATAATCTGTAAAAGCATAGTTCAACAAGTCCCTTCAAAATGTTAGTTATGTTGAAATGCTCCTAGTTATTGAGGGCTCGGGATCCAGAGGTCAGTGTTATAAGATTAAAATATTATAGATTTAGGACAGACAGCATGATACACTTCCTTTATACGGAGAGGTTGTGAGCCTGTGGATGTTCCAGTGATTGAAGAGTCAGCATTAGAAAGAGGTGATGCAGTAGTTACAGATAAAGAGCATAAAGATATATGACAAAATGAAATTTGAATGATTTGGCTAATGCAGAGGATAAATGCCATTACGTCCAGGTTGAACCAAGGGGATGGTTAATGTGCTATCATTTTTATGAAATTAGTAAAATATCTTTCTTTTTGCTCCAGGTCTTGTACTGCCTGAAGGTCAAAGTGCAGCAATTGATCAGTCCATCTTGGATGCTTCAAATCTTCTGGCCAGTGTCCCAAAACCTCAGCAGCCTGCCTCTGATGTGATATTTGAGGTGACCGTACAGCCAGTCCATGGGTTTCTCTCATTAGCTGATGTGGGCAAGGTGCAACACTTTACACAATCAGATTTGCTAAACTCTGCTCTAAAATATACACATAGCAAACTGGGGGCTTTAACAGATAGCTTCACATTTCAAGTGTGGTTGAGTCCAAGGAGAAAGTCACTTTCATATTCTGTAGGTGATGGATCTGTCATTGTCCTTACTGAGCTCTTCAATATAACTGTTGTGCCAGTGAAGGATCACTCCCCACAGATTGTGACGACAGGAATGACCCTGCATGTCCTGCAAGGCTCCAGCTTTATCCTGACTCCAGATCACATGAACACAGTTGACTTTGATAATTTACCAGAGGAAATTCTGTACATTATTGTAACAGGGCCAAACAATGGCTTCTTTGTGAATCGGGTTAATGACACCACAGCCATAAAACAGTTCACACAGGCAGATATCAATGCTGGCAGAGTGCTGTTCAAAGCAGATGGGCAGCCAGCCTCTGGCATATTCTGGTTCAGTATCTCTGATGGGAAACATTCAGCAGTTAATGGGTCTGTCACTGTTGAAGTTATACCAGTGACTATTCATATAATCCATAACAAAGAAATTGTATTACTGCAGGGTAATGTATCAGTGCTGATAACCAGAGAGGAACTCTTAATACAGACCCAAGAAAATGATATTGTACTCTATAAAATAACCCAACAGCCAAGGTATGGAAGAATAATTATTAACCAGTCTGTTGTGACTGAGTTCTCCCAGAAACACATTAATAATGGAGATCTAAAATACCACATTAGAGATTTCTCAGTTTATCAAGACAGCTTCCATTTCTTTGCAATGACCCATGAGGGAAATCTATCAGGCATTGTGAACGTTACAGTGCAGCCCCTCGTCAGAGTGGCCCAGGATCTGTCCTGGCCCAGAGGAACAACTATTCTGATTGACACAGATGTTTTGGATGCTAGTGAACTGGCCAACAAAACCCACAGCATTCCTTCCTTCAACATTATTCAACAACCCAGAACTGGAAAACTTGTCAAACTGCATAGACAGACTGGAGGTCAAAGTGATCTAAGGAATAATTTTACGCAGACTGATTTAGAAGATGGTAATGTGGCAATGGAACTTTGGGATTATGGTGAGACTAACCCTTATCCTGAAATTGATGGCTTCCAATTTCTCCTGAAAGCAGATGGAGTACCACCTGGTATAGGTACTTTTGAATTTAGGACTGTCCCATATATACCTACTCAACATTACAATGCCACACTACTTAAAGTTTCCTCCTTGAGTGGGACCAAGTTATCAGATTTCAGCAGCAGACCCACAGTTCCAAAAGGTGATAAAATGGATAAATACTCATCGACTGTAACCTGGGATCCCAGTTGGGATGGAGTTGCCAGAAGAGGCAATATACCAACATCAGACAACATAGCAACAGAATCCAGACCAACAGCAACTAATGAGAAGGTTCTTACATCAGCAGGGAATAATCTTACAGCGATTATCATTGCTGTCATTTTGATCATTTTGCTGTTTCTGATTGCTGTGATAATCACAATCTATCTGACAAAACGCAACAAAACAGGCAAGCATAATGTGCAGGAGCCTCCAACAAAACCTAAAAATGGTGCTGTGGAGAAGGAGACCTTTAGGAAGACAGATCATGTTCAATCTGTTCCTTTAGTGAATATCAGGCCTCTAAATGGCCTAGAAACACAATCCAACAGTGGGCATGTAAATCCTGATGCCAAACAGTTCTGCAGGACAAGCAATCCTACTCTGAAAACTAATCAATATTGGGTGTGATCTTTGCAATGGCTTACCCACTTCATCCCAATCTAGGAGGGTGCTTCCAGTGAGTTCATGAAAAGGTGTAATCAGACCATTATCAACACCTCATGTACTGGAGACAATAACATTCCCATTGTCTCTCTGCTCTTGCTTCACCAAAAGTCTCAAACCTATTTGGATGGAAAACAATCCCACACAGGATGGGAACCCTGCCTTAGTTGTCTGACCATGATGTGGCTGGTCAGTGCCTTATCGGCTCCCTGAGAAGATGCATTCTACACCTCTACAATATTAAAAAGTTTACAAAAAGTGCATCAGGATAAAATTAATTCTGTCTTCACCAATCCTTAGATGCTGCCATGTTGTGGTACCATCATTACTGACTTATTGGTAGAGAAGGTCATGAGAAGTTGGAGTTACTGTGGTGAAGATGTGTAGTGGGGTTATGTTTGTACCAGTCTGGAATATTATTGCAGCTTTTCTTAACAGACCAAAGGTTATTTAATGGGACATTGGTGTAGATCTGAATGTTTTCTACACTGTAATTAGAAACACATACATTATCTCACAGCCTCACAGTCCCTACCAGAATTTCTGTGTAATTAACATCACCCTTTTCACTCAAAACTCTTAAAGCCTGAAGAGATTTCCAGTGTCAATCAAATCAGTTCTGAACACTTTGCAGTGTTAATCAGGAGTTGGCATTTTTGGAATAGATTTTTAATTGAACTGATGATTTTTAAATTCTTGATTCTCATAAAGGACAGTGATGTAACAGTACTAAACATACTTCACTCGCCCTCCTTTCAATTGTCACTGACTTCCTGAGTTAGACTGCCATTCAAATTAAACTGATTACCACTTTTGTTGACCTCTGTGCCAGCTTACATTGTAGCTTGTTTCTTTCCTTTAAACACTGTCCCTTTCCTTTTCGACACTATCTTTTGTCAAAAAGTTTAAAATGATACAACACCAGGTTATAGTCCAACAGGTTTATTTGGAAGCACTAACTTTTGGAGGGCTGTTGAATAAATCATCTCAGTTACATGACACTGTAATCTTTTGCTATAAATTCTGTGTCTTATGATGTTATGCTCCACAACCACCTGATGAAGGAGCAGTGCTCCAAAAGCTAGTGCTTCCAAATAAACCTGTTAGACTATAACCTGGTGTCGTGTCCACCCCAGTCCAACACTGGCTCCTCCACATCATCTTCTCAAAAAGAATACCCTTGTCCTTGAAAGTCAATGTTCCCAGTTCTAACCATCCTTCCCTCTTTAAAGTCTTTGAATCCCTTATTACCTGCTTGAAATTCTCCAACTGACCCAAGAATGTGCACCCAACAATACTCAGAGCCCACATTTCACCATTCTGAATATATTAAAATTATTCTGCATCAACAAGGATGGTGCCAAAATTCTAATTCTTTGTAACAAGAGTCTAGAAAACAGCCACTGACATCTATCAGGAAACCAACTAAAATGAACATAACTCCATAAGAAGGGATTCCTGATCTTCCAAGATATAAAATTTGGTAGGGTGGGTCCCATCATTCAGAATTTCCACTTTGGGTGAAAATTAAATTCCCTATTCCCATGAATCCAGTGAGCCAAGCATCCTGGAAGCTCGTCAACTCTTCTGGGAGCAGATAGGAATTTTCGTGTAAATTTACAGCAGTGATGAACGCGCAAGCCCAAGATTGTATAAAATTGGCAAATGCAATGTAAATTTCTCTTGCTGGGTATAATAAAGAAATTGTTCTTGTAGCAATGTGAAACTTTTGTTCATTTACACTGACCCCTCTGAACCAAGAAGCAATCATTAAGTTCCTTCCACTGTCAAATGGTTTTGGAACCTCTTTGGTTTGGGATGGTGCTCACTCTAGATTACTATTATAGTTTTAAAAAATTGTGGAGGAAGGAATGACAGGATGACGTTGTGATGCCCCTTTTAGTTGAAAAAGATGTCTACTCACATGCCAAACAGTTGCCTGGATGAGATATTGAAGGACAGTCACTCAATGAAATTTCAGAACAGACAGATTAAAATAGGAAAAAAACCCCAAAAACTCCTACAATCTTTGAGAAGGTTTCTGTTGCATAAAATGAATCAACCCGAGACTAATACTCCGGCCGGGCGGTATAGCAGCAGTAACTTTTGTATTATTGTGATAATTGACTCTAGAGTGAACACACTGAATTTAGTCTATTCTAGAAGAATGCAATATGTCATTAAAGGGATACAGTGCCACCTGGTCCCTAAATTGGCATGAGTGTCACAGAAAATGGGAGATGTTTCAAGTGATTTGCCAACAAACTGTGGAAAACCTTGGACAACACTAAACCTTATAATGTCTGTGCAGATCACATGGTAAATATTATCATGATGTATTAACCATCAACAGAACACCTGGAGTAGATGAAATGTACTCTACAATCCTTGAAGGAAGTTGGTGAGAGGTGAGATTCTGATCAATATTCTATAAATGATGGTTCAGTCTCAGGTCTGTAGCTTGATTCATGTTTAAATAGAATTGAGACAGAACAATAAAATTGTGGAGTATTACACAAACATAATGCTACAGTGTAATCTGAAGCAATCATTAGTTGGAAGAATTTAGCATTGTTTTTAAAGTAACAAATGGCAGGACAGGGTGATGCAATGATCCACTATCATTTCCCTTCTTGCAGTCCTGGCTTTATATTTAGTGTGGTTGAAACAGAAGTCTCTTCTCACTGGTTGTGTGAAATAAGTTTAGGGTGTAACATGTACTTTCTCTCATACCCAAACTCCAACGCAGAACCAGCTGTGTACATGCACTGAGAAAGAGACATGACCATTTATCAAAACAGCAAACACAACTAAAAATGCAAACACCCGTATACATCTATCAACTATTCAGGTGTGAACACACATGCAAGTTAACATCGAGAGAATATCCACCTAGTTATAGAAAGAGCACATGTTGGAATACTGGACAGTAATTGGAGGCAAAATCATTTTAATTATATCTAGACTGACCTGGATTTCAGTTCTGGGCTATGGTGCAAAAGGAACTTCCTAATTCAGTGTATTGTCAACTATCAAATGCCATTATAAAATAGGCAGTAACCCTGCCTTCTTGTTGTAGCATGCACACCTTGTTTCAACATAATTACTCCAAACTTGCAGCAGTACATTAGACTCATTGATATAAAGTTAACCATTAATTGTTCTACACAGCTAATCACAGCTGTAGGTGAGTGTGAGAGTTACAGATGTGAGCTTTTTTATGAGGCTGCCACATTTAAAAATTCAGCTATAAAATTTATGGTACTATAATGGTAATGATAATGTTAACTGTCCTCTGAAATGGCCTAAGAGCAAACTACACTGTAATCAAGAAGATGGCCCTCCACTGGCTGCTCAAGCAATTCAGGATGGCCAATAATAAATTAATGCAAAAAAATTAGCATCAAGTTTACACTTTAGTAAACCTCAAGAAGCCAGTTTAGTTTGATAGAGTTTGATTACATGAGGGAGCAGCTCAGCTCTATTCCAACATCTCCCAAATCCACAGTTTGCAGTAGCCAGGACAATAGCAGAAGATACACAGCAACACCATCACCTGCAAGCTACTCACCATCCTGACTAGAAAACATAATTGCTGTTCCTTCAATGTCACTGGGTGAAAATGTTGGAACACCTTTCCTAAAAACATTGTGGGTGTGTTCGTGTCAGATCAGGCTCAGCAGTTCAAGGGGGCCGCTTACCATAACCTTCTCAGAGCAACCTCTTTCCCCTGAGTTCTCTGTCTGAAGGTAGGTCTGACCTGTGGTCCCCTATAGATAGAACAGAAATGAAGCCAGTGTTATTTACTCCAATCTGAGGCAACTGACCTGCACAGACAGACAGAGTCTGTGTGGCAACAAGCACGTAGACATACATGTTGGAGCCTTGGGCTATAGTGATGGTAAAGGGTCCAATTTCATTACATCACTTGGCTAACCAGGATTCACCCCAAAGGAGCCTTCCACATCCATCAAAGCTTCACCTGCACTTCCACAAATGTCATTATTGCATCCATTGCTCCCGATGCAGTCTCCTCTACATTGGGGAGACCAGATGCCTTCTCACAGAGTGCTTCAGGGAACATCTCCAGGACAGCCGCACCAATCAAACCCACCGCCCCATGGCCGAACATCTCAACTCCACCTCCCACTCTGCTGAGGACATGCAGGTCCTGGGCCTCCTCCACCGCCACTCCCTCACCATCTGATGCATGGAGGAAGAATGCTTCATCTTCCACCTCGGGGCCCTTCAACCCCCGGGCATCAATATGGACTTCACCAGTTTCCTCATTTCCCCTCCCCCCCACCTTACCCCAGTTCCAAACTTCCAGCTCAGCACTGTCCTCATGACCTGTCCTACCTGCCAATCTTCACTTCCACCCATCTGCTCCACCCTCCTCTCCGACCAATCACCTTTACCCTTTCCTCCATCCACCTATTGCACTCTCAACTACCTTCTCCCCAGGCCCACCCCCTCCCTCCCATTTATCTCTCCACCCCCGTGGCTTCCAGTCTCATTCCTGATGAAGGGCTCCTGCCTGAAACGCTGATTTTCCTGCTCCTTGAATGCTGCCTGACCTGCTGTGCTTTTCCAGCACCA
The DNA here is from genome assembly GCF_047496795.1 of Chiloscyllium punctatum. NCBI lineage: Eukaryota > Metazoa > Chordata > Chondrichthyes > Orectolobiformes > Hemiscylliidae > Chiloscyllium > Chiloscyllium punctatum. The sequence goes on from NC_092771.1 coordinate 5,289,215, forward strand.
CTCTAATCTTAACCAGGATTCACTCCCACTACTGCCACCTACCACTACTGTGTGTTGGAAGGGTCAACCATTTGATACTCAGTATAATTGCTTGCATTTCAAACATGCCTTTCTTCACCGTAAGACCTGGACTGGGACTTAAACCTGGAGCTTCTCACTCAGAGACAAAGTCACTGTGCAAAACGACCATGCCAAGAACAATTCAAGATGGGCACTAAATTTCTGGCTTGGCGAGTGACACCCCCTGGTTTGAAAAGAAACGGTACAGTTTACAGATGAAGATGTTGGAGACAGTCCATTGGCAGCAAAAGGGCAGGATTGAAGATCAGCCTGGAAGGAGTTCACTGACTATACCCTCTTTGACCACCAGATGGTGAGTGTGATGCAGACTGGGGCAATGAGAATCACTGCCAAGCCAGACGGAGATTGGACACACAGCTGAAGCATTCTAATTAATATGATGACTTGTTTATTATCTTACACAATGACAGAAATTGCTGGAAGAGAATCGACAATCAATGACTACCCAGGAAGCAGGCGTAATGACATCACTCACAGCCAATGACAAGGCCTGGTAAAGATCCAATGAAAAACCCAGAAGCTGTGAGTGCCAGGAGTGCTGTATGGCAGCATCTCCAATAATCTTACACGTAAAAGAAAGAAAGATCTCACTGGGGAGGGGAATGCCTTCATTATATCATCCAATAGTAACACACAACTTACATACACATAAATATGATTAGGATAAGACTGGGCAAAGTCATATCTTGATGCTCTAGTTAATAACATTTATGGATTGGCCCTAGGAATCAATGTAACAGGCAAAATATCTTAATAAGCAGCCCCTCAGAATTGACTCTGAATTACAGGCAAAATAACTGTCTGCCCCATCACACACCCAAACATGTGCACTTCAAATCACAAAGTTTTTGTCCAAATTGCCACAGGATAGCAGTCAATATGGTTGCTTATCTCATAAATACCCCATTCCTTATATACCTACCTCACAGATGTATCCACACCCTCAGTGTAACGCTCTGATGTATGCCACACCCCTCACTGTAACATTTTGATTTACCCAACACCTCTCACTGGAACAGAGTTGAAGAATTTGGTTCTGGAAAAGCACAGCTGGTCAGGCAACATCCAAGGAGCAGGGGAATCGACGTTTAGGGCATAAGTCCTTCATCAGGAATTGTAAGCCCTGATGAAGGGCTTATGCCTGAAAAGTTGATTCTCCTGCTCCTTGGATGCTACCTGACCTGCTGTGCTTTTCTAGCACTACACTCTTGGGACTCTAATCTCCAGCATCTGCAGTCCTCGCTTTCTCCTCTTACTGTAACACTCTGATATACCCCACATTCCTCACAGTAACACTCAGATATACCCCACACCCCTCACAGTAACACTCTGATATACCCCACACACCTCACAGTAACATTCTCATATACCCCACACTCCTCACAGTAACATTCTCATATACCCCACACCCCTCACAGTAACACTCTGATATACCCCACACCCCTCACAGTAACATTCTCATATACCCCACACCCCTCACAGTAACATTCTCATATACCCCACACCCCTCACAGTAACACTCTGATATACCCCACACCCCTCACAGTAACACTCTGATATACCCCACACCCCTCACAGTAACACTCTGATATACCCCACACCCCTCACAGTAACACTCTGATATACCCCACACCCCTCACAGTAACATTCTCATATACCCCACACCCCTCAAAGTAACATTCTCATATACCCCACACCCCTCACAGTAACATTCTCATATACCCCACACCCCTCACAGTAACATTCTCATATACCCCACACCCCTCACAGTAACACTCTGATATACCCCACACCCCTCACAGTAACATTCTCATATACCCCACACCCCTCACAGTAACACTCTGATATACCCCACACCCCTCACAGTAACATTCTCATATACCCCACACCCCTCACAGTAACACTCTCATATACCCCACACCCCTCACAGTAACACTCATATACTCCATACTCCTCACAGTAACATTCTCATATACCCCACACCCCTCACAGTAACATTCTCATATACCCCACACCCCTCACAGTAACACTCATATACTCCATACTCCTCACAGTAACATTCTCATATACCCCACACCCCTCACAGTAACATTCTCATATACCCCACACCCCTCACAGTAACATTCTCATATACCCCACACCCCTCACAGTAACACTCATATACTCCATACTCCTCACAGTAACATTCTCATATACCCCACACCCCTCACAGTAACATTCTCATATACCCCACACCCCTCACAGTAACATTCTCATATACCACACACCCCTCACAGTAACATTCTCATATACCACACACCCCTCACAGTAACACTCATATACGCCATACTCCTCACAGTAACATTCTCATATACCCCACACCCCTCACAGTAACATTCTCATATACCCCACACCCCTCACAGTAACACTCTGATATACCCCACACCCCTCACAGTAACATTCTCATATACCCCACACCCCTCACAGTAACACTCTGATATACCCCACACCCCTCACAGTAACATTCTCATATACCCCACACCCCTCACAGTAACATTCTCATATACCCCACACCCCTCACAGTAACATTCTCATATACCCCACACCCCTCACAGTAACACTCTGATATACCCCACACCCCTCACAGTAACATTCTCATATACCCCACACCCCTCACAGTAACATTCTCATATACCCCACACCCCTCACAGTAACACTCTGATATACCCCACACCCCTCACAGTAACATTCTCATATACCCCACACCCCTCACAGTAACATTCTCAAATACCCCACACCCCTCACAGTAACACTCTGATATACCCCACACCCCTCACAGTAACATTCTCATATACCCCACACCCCTCACAGTAACATTCTCATATACCCCACACCCCTCACAGTAACATTCTCATATACCCCACACCCCTCACAGTAACATTCTCATATACCCCACACCCCTCACAGTAACACTCTGATATACCCCACACCCCTCACAGTAACACTCAGATATACCCCACACCCCTCACAGTAACACTCAGATATACCCCACACCCCTCACAGTAACACTCTGATATACCCCACACCCCTCACAGTAACATTCTCATATACCCCACACCCCTCACAGTAACACTCATATACTCCATACTCCTCACAGTAACATTCTCATATACCCCACACCCCTCACAGTAACATTCTCACATACCCCACACCCCTCACAGTAACACTCTCATATACCCCACACCCCTCACAGTAACACTCAGATATACCCCACACCCCTCACAGTAACACTCAGATATACCCCACACCCCTCACAGTAACACTCAGATATACCCCACACCCCTCACAGTAACACTCAGATATACCCCACACCCCTCACAGTAACACTCAGATATACCCCACACCCCTCACAGTAACACTCAGATATACCCCACACCCCTCACAGTAACACTCAGATATACCCCACACCCCTCACAGTAACATTCTCATATACCCCACACCCCTCACGGTAACACTCATATACTCCATACTCCTCACAGTAACATTCTCATATACCCCACACCCCTCACAGTAACATTCTAATATACCCCACACCCCTCACAGTAACATTCTCATATACCCCACACCCCTCACAGTAACACTCTCATATACCCCTCACCCCTCACAGTAACATTCTCATATACCCCACACCCCTCACAGTAACATTCTCATATACCCCACACCCCTCACAGTAACACTCTGATATACCCCACACCCCTCACAGTAACATTCTCATATACCCCACACCCCTCACAGTAACACTCTGATATACCCCACACCCCTCACAGTAACATTCTCATATACCCCACACCCCTCACAGTAACATTCTCATATACCCCACACCCCTCACAGTAACATTCTCATATACCCCACACCCCTCACAGTAACATTCTCATATACCCCACACCCCTCACAGTAACACTCTGATATACCCCACACCCCTCACAGTAACACTCAGATATACCCCACACCCCTCACAGTAACACTCTGATATACCCCACACCCCTCACAGTAACACTCTGATATACCCCACACCCCTCACAGTAACATTCTCATATACCCCACACCCCTCACAGTAACACTCATATACTCCATACTCCTCACAGTAACATTCTCATATACCCCACACCCCTCACAGTAACATTCTCATATACCCCACACCCCTCACAGTAACATTCTCATATACCCCACACCCCTCACAGTAACACTCTCATATACCCCACACCCCTCACAGTAACACTCAGATATACCCCACACCCCTCACAGTAACACTCAGATATACCCCGCACCCCTCACAGTAACACTCTGATATACCCCACACCCCTCACAGTAACACTCAGATATACCCCACACCCCTCACAGTAACACTCAGATATACCCCACACCCCTCACAGTAACACTCAGATATACCCCACACCCCTCACAGTAACACTCAGATATACCCCACACCCCTCACAGTAACACTCAGATATACCCCACACCCCTCACAGTAACACTCAGATATACCCCACACCCCTCACAGTAACACTCTGATATACCCCACACCCCTCACAGTAACATTCTCATATACCCCACACCCCTCACAGTAACACTCATATACTCCATACTCCTCACAGTAACATTCTCATATACCCCACACCCCTCACAGTAACATTCTCATATACCCCACACCCCTCACAGTAACATTCTCATATACCCCACACCCCTCACAGTAACACTCTCATATACCCCACACCCCTCACAGTAACATTCTCATATACCCCACACCCCTCACAGTAACACTCTGATATACCCCACACCCCTCACAGTAACATTCTCATATACCCCACACCCCTCACAGTAACATTCTCATATACCCCACACCCCTCACAGTAACATTCTCATATACCCCACACCCCTCACAGTAACATTCTCATATACCCCACACCCCTCACAGTAACATTCTCATATACCCCACACCCCTCACAGTAACATTCTCATATACCCCACACCCCTCACAGTAACATTCTCATATACCCCACACCCCTCACAGTAACATTCTCATATACCCCACACCCCTCACAGTAACATTCTCATATACCCCACACCCCTCACAGTAACATTCTCATATACCGCACACCCCTCACAGTAACACTCATATACTCCATACTCCTCACAGTAACATTCTCATATACCCCACACCCCTCACAGTAACATTCTCATATACCCCACACCCCTCACAGTAACATTCTCATATACCCCACACCCCTCACAGTAACACTCATATACTCCATACTCCTCACAGTAACATTCTCATATACCCCACACCCCTCACAGTAACATTCTCATATACCCCACACCCCTCACAGTAACATTCTCATATACCCCACACCCCTCACAGTAACACTCTGATATACCCCACACCCCTCACAGTAACATTCTCATATACCCCACACCCCTCACAGTAACACTCTGATATACCCCACACCCCTCACAGTAACATTCTCATATACCCCACACCCCTCACAGTAACACTCTGATATACCCCACACCCCTCACAGTAACACTCATATACTCCATACTCCTCACAGTAACACTCTGATATACCCCAAACCCCTCACAGTAACACTCTGATGTACCCCACACCCCTCACAGTAACACTCATATACTCCATACTCCTCACAGTAACATTCTCATATACCCCACACCCCTCACAGTAACATTCTCATATACCCCACACCCCTCACGGTAACTCTCTGATATACCCCACACCCCTCACAGTAACACTCATATACTCCATACTCCTCACAGTAACACTCTGATATACCCCACACCCCTCACAGTAACACTCTGATATACCCGACACCCCTCACAGTAACACTCATATACTCCATACTCCTCACAGTAACATTCTCATATACCCCACACCCCTCACAGTAACATTCTCATATACCCCACACCCCTCACAGTAACACTCTGATATACCCCACACCCCTCACAGTAACACTCATATACTCCATACTCCTCACAGTAACACTCTGATATACCCCACACCCCTCACAGTAACACTCTGATATACCCCACACCCCTCACAGTAACATTCATATACTCCATACTCCTCACAGTAACACTCTGATATACCCCACACCCCTCACAGTAACACTCTGATATACCCCACACCCCTCACAGTAACATTCTCATATACCCCACACCCCTCACAGTAACACTCATATACTCCATACTCCTCACAGTAACATTCTCATATACCCCACACCCCTCACAGTAACATTCTCATATACCCCACACCCCTCACAGTAACACTCATATACTCCATACTCCTCACAGTAACACTCTGATATACCCCAAACCCCTCACAGTAACACTCTGATATACCCCACACCCCTCACAGTAACACTCATATACTCCATACTCCTCACAGTAACATTCTCATATACCCCACACCCCTCACAGTAACACTCATATACTCCATACTCCTCACAGTAACACTCTGATATACCCCACACCCCTCACAGTAACACTCTGATATACCCCACACCCCTCACAGTAACACTCATATACTCCATACTCCTCACAGTAACATTCTCATATACCCCACACCCCTCACAGTAACATTCTCATATACCCCACACCCCTCACGGTAACACTCTGATATACCCCACACCCCTCACAGTAACACTCATATACTCCATACTCCTCACAGTAACACTCTGATATACCCCACACCCCTCACAGTAACACTCTGATATACCCCACACCCCTCACAGTAACACTCATATACTCCATACTCCTCACAGTAACATTCTCATATACCCCACACCCCTCACAGTAACATTCTCATATACCCCACACCCCTCACAGTAACACTCTGATATACCCCACACCCCTCACAGTAACACTCATATACTCCATACTCCTCACAGTAACACTCTGATATACCCCACACCCCTCACAGTAACACTCTGATATACCCCACACCCCTCACAGTAACATTCATATACTCCATACTCCTCACAGTAACACTCTGATATACCCCACACCCCTCACAGTAACACTCTGATATACCCCACACCCCTCACAGTAACATTCTCATATACCCCACACCCCTCACAGTAACATTCTCATATACCCCACACTCCTCACAGTAACACTTTGATATTCCCCACACCCCTCACAGTAACATTCTCATATACCCCACACCCCTCACAGTAACACTCATATACTCCATACTCCTCACAGTAACACTCTGATATACCCCACACCCCTCACAGTAACACTCTGATATACCCCACACCCCTCACAGTAACATTCTCATATACCCCACACCCCTCACAGTAACATTCTCATATACCCCACACCCCTCACAGTAACACTGATTTACCTGACATCTCTCGCTGTTACACTTTGATAGACTCCACACTCCTCAATGTAACATTCTGATATACCCCACACCCCTCTCTGTAACATTCTGATATACCCCACACCTCTCTCTGTAACATTCTGATATACCCCACACCCTTCACTGTAACTCTCTGACATACCCTACATTCTTTACTATGACACTAATATACACCTCATCCCTCATTTTAACACTCTAATATCCTCCACTCCTCTCACTATAACACTCTGATATATCCCATATCCCTCACTATGACACTTGGGTATATTCCATACTCCTCACTATAATACTCTGATATACCCCACACCATTTCTCTAACTCAACCTGATGAAGCTAGCAAACAGGACTACTTGCATGCCAAACAGCATAAGCCATAAGTGACAGACACAGCTAGGTGATCCACAACAAATGGATCAGATCTAAGCTCTGCATTGCTGCCTCCTCCAGTCATGAATGGTCATGGGCGGCACGGCGGCACGCTCTGCCTCACAGCGCCAGAGACCTGGGTTCAATTCCCGCCTTAGGCGACTAACTGTGTGGAGTTTGCATGTCCTCCTCGTGTCTGCGTGGGTTTCCTCCGGGTGCTCCGGTTTCCTCCCACAGTCCAAAGATGTGCAGGTCAGGTGAATTGGCCATGCTAAAATTGCCCGTAATGTTAGGTAAGGGGTAGATGTAGGGGTATGGGTGGGTTGCGCTTCGGCAGGGCGGTGTGGACTTGTTGGGCCGAAGGGCCTGTTTCCACACTGTAAGTAATCTAAACAACTCATTGGAGAAGGAGGCTCCACAAAAAAATCCTATCATCAATGATGGAGGTGCAAAAGAGAAGGCTGAAACATTTGCAACAAACTTCAGCCAAAAGTGTGAAGTGGATGATCCATCTTGGCCTCCTCCAGTGGTCCCCAGCATCACAGATACCAGTCTTCAGCCAATTCAACCCACTCTGCGTGATGTCAACAAACGATTGGAGACAATGGATACTGCAAAGGCTATGGGCCTTGACAACATTCTGCCAACAGTACTGAAGACCTGTGCTCCAGACCTTGCCTCTCCTCTACTTACAACACTAGCATCTACCCAACAATGTGGAAAATTGCCCAGGTATGTCTTGTTCACAAAAAACAGGACAAATTCTACCCAGCCAATTACCACCCCATCAGCAATAACCTGCTCACTGACACCCAGTTTGGGTTCTGCCAGGCCCATTCAAGTTCCTGACCTCATTACAGCTTTGGTTCAAACATGGACAAAAGAGAAGAATTGAAAAATGTGTTGCTGGAAAAGCGCAGCAGGTCAGGCAGCATCCAAGGAGCAGGAGAATCGACATTTCGGGCATGAGGAAGGTGTGCCAAGCAGGCTAAGATAAAAGGTAGGGAGGAGGGACTTTGGGAATGCGATAGGTGGAAGGAGGTTAAGGTGAGGGTGATAGGTCAGAGAGGGGGTGGGGGCAGAGAGATCGGGCAGAAAATTGCAGGTCAAGAAGGCGGTGCTGAGTCCGAGGGCTGGGACTGAGATAAGGTGGGGGGAGGGGAAATGAAGAAGCTGGAGAAATCTGAGTTCATCCCTTGTGGTTGGAAGGTTCCTAGGCAGAAGATGAGGCGTTCTTCCTCCAGGCGTCATGTTGCCATGGTCTGGTGATGAAGGAGGCCAAGGACCTGCATGTCCTTGGCGGAGTGTGAGGGGGAGTTAAAGTGTTCAGCCACGGGGCGGTTGGGTTGGTTGGTGTGGGTGTCTCAGAGGTGTTCTCTGAAACGTTTTTTGCGGAACGTTTCAGAGAACACCTCTGGGACACCCGCACCAACCAACCCAACTGCCCCGTGGCTGAACACTTTAACTCCCCCTTCCACTCTGCCAAGGACATGCAGGTCCTGACCTCCTCCATCGCCAGACCATGGCAACATGACGCCTGGAGGAAGAGCGCCTCATCTTCCACCTTGGAACCCTCCAACCACAAGGGATGAATGCAGATTTCTCCAGCTTCCTCAATTCCCCTCCCCCCACCTTATCTCAGTTCCAACCCTCGGACTCAACACCGCCTTCTTGACCTGCAATCTTCTTCCCGCCCTCTCTGCCCCCACCCCCTCTCTGGCCTATCACCCTCACCTTAACCTCCTACCACCTATCGCATTCCCAACACCCCTCCTCCAAGTCCCTCCTCCCTACCTTTTATCTTAGCCTGCTTGGCACACCTTCCTCATTTCTGAAGAAGGGCTTATGCCCGGAACGTCGATTCTCCTGCTCCTTGGATGCTGCCTGACCTGCTGCGCTTTTCCAGCAACACATTTTCAGCTCTGATCTCCAGCATCTACAGTCCTCACTTTCTCCTAAAAGAGAAGAATTCCAGAGATGAGACTGACACTCCTCTATATCAAGGCTGCATTTGACTGAGTGTGGCATTAAGTCGCCCTAGCAAAACTGAAATCAATGGGCATCAGGGGGCAAACTCTCTGCTGGTTGGAGTCATACATGACACATAGGAAGATGGTTGGGGTTATTGGAGGTCAGTCATTTCAGCTCCAGGATATCTCTGCAGGAGTCCTTCAGAGTAGTGTCCTAGACTCAACCATTTTCAGCTGTTTCAACAATGACCTTCCCTCCATTATAAGGTCAGAATTGGGGATGTACACTGATGATTACACAAATGTTCAGCACCATTCACAAATCCTCAGATAATGAGGGAATCATAAGCCCTGATGAAACATCGATTCTCCTGCTCCTCAGATGCTGCCTAATTGGCTGTGTTTTTCCACACACCACACTTGGACTAAAAACTGGCAAGTAACATTTATGCCACACAAATGCCTGGCATTGCCCATCACCAATAAGAGACAATACAACCAATGCCTCTTGACAATCAATCGCGTTATCATTACTGAATCCCCTCTATCAACATCCTGAGGGTTACCATTGACCAGAAACTCAACTGCACATGTCACAAGAGCTAGTCAGCGGCTAGGAATACTACAGTGAATAACTTACCTCCTAACTCCCTATTCATCATCCACTAAGCACAAGTCAGGAGTGTGATGGAATACTCTCCACTTGCCTGGATGGGGGCAGCCACAACAACACTCAAGAAGTCTGACACCATCCAGGACAAAGCAGCCTGCTAGATTGGCACCACATCCACCACCTTTAATATTCAGTCACTTCACCATTCATGTTCAATAGCAGCAGTGTGTACATCCTATAAGATACACAACAGAAATTCACCAAAGATCTTCAGAATGTACCTTCCAAACGCATGACCACCTCCATCTGGAAGGAAAGGCACACTATTACTTACAAGTTCCTCTCCAAGCCACTCACCGTTCTGTCTTGGAAATATATCGCCGTTCCTTCAGTACGGTTGGATCAAAATCCTGGAATTTCCTCCCTGAAGGCATTGTGTGTTAACCTGCAGCCATTCAAGAAGGAAGATCAGCACCATCTTCTCAAGGGCAATTATGGATGGACAATAAATGCTAGCAATGTCCACATCCCACAGGTGAATAAAAAAAACTCTGAGATATCCATATCCCTCACTGTAACACTGCCATAATCATCACTATAATAATCTGAGATAGCCCACACCTCTCATTGTACATACAGATGCACCAACAATCCGATACCTCTTGTAAACCCTTGTTACCACAGTCTGCAGGTGTTAGTAAGGACTATCCTTCCTCTGTGCTGTTTAGGGCTTGTTTCAGAGACACTGAAATTTTTGGATGTAGATTCATTCGCTGAGCTGGAAGTTTTCAGATGTTTCATCATCACACTAGATAACATCTTCAGTGAGCCTCCAAATAAAACTTTATCCGGATGATGTCACCTAGTATGGTGACGAAATGTCTGAAAGTGAACCTTCCAAGTCAGTGAGCAAACCTACATCCAGAACCTCAACCTGAGCTACAAATCTTCTCAAAATTTGTTATCACTGAAATTTTGTAATTTTCATGTCATATCCTATTGGCTCTTGAATGCAGAGAAACCTCAGACTAAAGGTTGTTGACTTTAAGCCCCTGGGCTTCAACTGATGTTCATTTTTAAGCATTCTAAAACAAATGCTTAAAGCAACCTCACCCTCTCTCTCACACACAGACAAACACACACACAATCCCTCTCACTCTCTCTCTCACACACACTCTCTCTCACACACTCTCTCTCTCTCTCACACACACTCTCTCTCACACACACTCTCTCTCTCTCTCTCTCACACACACTCTCTCTCTCTCACACACACACTCTCTCTCTCACACACACACTCTCTCTCTCACACACTCTCTCTCTCTCACACTCTCTCTCTCTCACACACTCTCTCTCTCTCTCACACACAGACAAACACACACACAATCCCTCTCACTCTCTCTCTCACACACACTCTCTCTCACACACTCTCTCTCTCTCTCACACACACTCTCTCTCACACACACTCTCTCTCTCTCTCTCTCACACACACTCTCTCTCTCTCACACACACTCTCTCTCTCTCTCACACACACACACACACACACACACAAAATCAGAGGATCCTGGTTGAATTACTACCAGAAGTTGCTTCACTTTCAAAGTGGGGACAGGAAATGAGTGAAAAGTAATACAAAAACAGTAAAATAAACTGAAAAATGAGAAACATGAGCATAAAAATGAGAAGATAGACAGAATATGGGGTTTTATAGACTATAGATGAGGAACATTAGACTGGGTATCTCACAATAGAAAATATAGATTGTCATGATAGACTGAACAGCCTGATTCTGTTGTGTAAGGTTCTAATTATAGAATGGATTGATATTTTCACCCAGGGGTTAAACTACAAGAAAAACATGACTTTTAGTTCCATGGGGTTTCAACAGTTAAGAGGTGATTTGATTAAACGTTTAATGATATTAAAGGGTAAACAGAAAGGAAAGACTGAGAAAAACATTTTGTCTGGCTGGGGAACCTAGGATGCCAAGGAGAATTTAAAAATGATGAACAGGTTTTTTTCAGGAGTGACATGGAAATATTTCTAAGCAAATGGGTTGCAGAGGTTTTAGACTCTTGTCTGCAAATGATGACTGATGTCAGATCAATGGTTAAAGTTAAAATTAGGATTCACAACATTTTGTTACCAAAGATATTAAGGATATGGCATGAAGATATATGTAGCTAGGTTGGATATCAGTCTCACCTCATTAGATGGTAGAACTAACTTGAAGCCTGAAATCGTCTCTTCCTGCTCTATGATAAGTTTGTTGAGGGCAAGAACATCATGCTTCTCTTTACCAGAAAGTGAATTGATTTGGATATTAGATGAAGATTGGTTAGGGCTGGTCATTAATTGAAAAACATGGCAGTGTTCTGTTCATACATGGCAAATAAGCAATTGGGTAAGCAACTGGAGCCTCAGTAATTCCAAAACTCAGTGTGAGACCTTCGGGGGGCGAAAGGTTGACAATAAATTGATAACAATCTGGGAAACACAATATGAACCCTGTTGTCATTCAGTCAAATACAGCAACTCCCACAAAGAAAACCATATTCAAACATCTGGCTCCAAAAGTCTACTTAAAAATAAGGTCACTACTGATTTATAAGAATTATTTTTCCAAAAGGAAAAAAAACTAATATTCTTTCCCTGACTGCAGCTGATTCAGACATTTCAACACTAGTGAGACTGGGCGCCAATCATGATTTTGGCAAAAATTTCTAAGAATAGAAAAAAACACAGAAATTAGATTAGATTAATTACAGTGTGGAAACACGCCCTTTGGCCCAATGAGTCCACACCAACCTGCCGAAGTGTAACCCACCCAGACTCATTCCCCTAAATTTACTCCTTCACCTAACACTACAGGCAATTTAGCATGGCCAATTCACCTAACCTGCACATTTTTGGATTGTGAGAGGAAACCGGAGCAAACCCACACAGACACAGGGAGAATGTGCAAACTCCACACAGAGAGTCGCCTGAGGTGGGAATTGAACCCAGGTCTCAGGCACTGTGAAGTAGCAGTGCTAACCACTGTGCCACTGTGCCGCCCACAAATATATGGCATCTGAAAACACCCATCTTATAACCCCATGTAAACTCTCCCCACCCATTTAATCCTCTTCCATAGCCAAGTACACTCACCCTTACACTGACTTTACCCCGAATTTAATCACTCAATTGAAATTTCTGGGTAAGTAGATCCAGACTTCTCGATATAATTAGGATAACTCCAGAATTCTTTACATCCAACTGCTTGCTCATTACCTCTGGCATGTTGCTTGCTGTAACTATGCAGCAGTGTTCTACAGAGCACTTCACAATTTTTAAAAACGTTTGTTGACAGGATGGCTTGGCCAACATTTATTGCCCATCCCTATTTTATTCAGAGGGCAGTTAAGATCAACCACATTGCTGTGGCTCTGGAAACATATATAGGCCAGACCAGGTAAGGACATGGGTGATCCACATGGGTCCTGAACAATTTACAACAGTTGTCATTAGACTGGCCTTTTAAAAAAAAATTCAGGTTTTATTGAACTCAAACTTCAGCATTGGCCACAGTGGAATTCAAACCCACACCCGCAGAACACTGACCTTGGGGCTCTGGATTATTAAACCAGGACCCATCATCACCTCCTATCAATTTAATGCATCTCAACAGGCTACATCACATTCAATACAATAAACTATACCAGGTTATTCTGAGATGAGGGATTGGCTGAGTGAGGAATACGCCATGATTCTGGGAATAGACAAAACTGAAATGGTAGAAGTGGATTTTAGGAACTGTTTGGATGGTGGACAATATTGAGTGGGTAAAGGGGGTTAAGGGAAGGGTGGGGGGGGGGGGGAACTGAAGAATGAGCACCCCACGCAGTGCAAAGGAACATGTGAGAGGAGATCTGCAAGAGAGGGGAAAGTGAACACAGAATAAGGAATTGAAGAAGGGTGCCAAGGACATGTGATGTCAGGCCATGGAAAGAGTTACAGATGTGAAGTAATATTCCAGTTCTTGGACTGAGAGATGGTGTGATGCACCATGTGACCCACATCAGTTCTACATGTGTCTGTCTCTTTGCTCCACTGACTCTAACAGAGGTTTATAAACTTGTAATAAAAACAAATTGCTGAGAAATTCAGCAGGTCTGACAAAATGTGTGGAGAGACAGCAGAATCTATGTTTTGAGTCCAGTGACCCATCTTCAGAACTTTATAAACTTCTGCGTTGTATGTATTGCTGCACACTGTCAGGAGCAGAGACGTGGATGTTTGTGACATTGTTTTGCTTTTGGAAGGGAAGCTGCTGAGTTGGACCAGATCCCAGCATGGCTTCTGGGATATCAATTCTCCAGAATGTCCTGTTTTCAGTAGGCAGTTTCCTGCATCCTACATTCCGCCACTCCACTTCAGCATTGGATCACCTTAAATACATCCGGGTTAGCTGTACTTCTGCCAGTATCAAATTCTACAGGCGCCAGGAATTTTTACAGCCTGCCTAATGCCAGAATATCTGGCTCATTTCAAACAGATCATATCCCAAGGGGTTGTGGAATTTGGAATCTGGAATGTTCCAGCTGAGTATTCTGAGATTCCTGTTTTATTCTGTTTCTCTGCCAAATCAATGCTTCTTGGATTATTAGGCAGAGTTCAACATGAGCCTGGATTACAAAACTATGCTGTAAATAAATTTCAAAACTTGACTGGCAATGGAAAATGCAAACAAATTTCTTTGTGTCGTCAGATTCAGGACATCAAGATAGAGTCATAGAGATGTACAGCATAGAAACAGACCCTTTGGTCCAACCCATCCATGCCGACCAGATATCCCAACCCAATCTAGTCCCACTTGCCAGCACTTGGCCCATATCCCTCCAAACCTTTCCTATTCATATCCTCATCCAGATGCCTTTTAAATGCTGTAATTGTACCAACCTCCACCACTTCCTCTGGCAGCTCATTCCGTACACGTACTACTCTCTGCGTGAAAACGTTGTCCCTTAGGTCCCTTTTAAATCTTTCCCCTCTCACCTAAACCTATGCCCTCTAGTTCTGGATCCCCCACCCCAGGGAAAAAACCTTGTCTACTTACCCTATCCATGCCTCACATGATTTTATAAACCTCAATAAGGTCACCTCTCAACCTCTGACATTCCAAGAAAAAAGCCCCAGCTGGAGTAATCCAAGATGGAGACAAAAAAAAGTTGTGGCTGTATTATTTGCATCATTCTGGAATTCTTAAAACTTTTGAAGTTCCAACAAGGTGACCACAATGTGGCTTTAAGTTAAAAGCTCATGGTGTCCAAGTTTTCTTACAAAGGGTCAACCAAAACAATGTAGGATCACATTGCAGTTATAGAGGGAGTGCTGCACTGTCAGAGGGTCAGTGCTGAGGGAGTGCTGCACTGTCAGAGGGTCAGTGCTGAGGGAGCACTGCACTGTCGGAGGGTCAGTGCTGAGGGAGCACTGCACTGTCAGAGGGTCAGTGCTGAGGGAATGCTGCACTGTCAGAGGGTCAGTGCTGAGGGAGCGCCGCACTGTTGGAAAGGTCAGTGCTGAGGGAGTGCCGCACTGTCGGAGGGTCAGTGCTGAGGGAGCGCCACACTGTCGGAAGGTCAGTGCTGAGGGACTGCCACACTGTCCAAGGGTTAATGCTGAGAGATTATCACACTGTCAGAGGGTCAGTGCTGAGAGAATGCCGCACTGTCAGACGGTATTGCTGAGGGAGTGCCGCACTGTTGCGGGTCAGTACTAAGGGAGTGCCGTACCATCAGACAGTCAGTTCTGTGGGTGTACTGCACTGTCGAGAGTCAGTACAGAAGGAGTGCCGTATTGTCAAGAGGGTCTGCACTCAGGTAATGCTGCACTGTCAGAGCTCAGTAATGAAAATGTGCCATACTGTTGGATCAGTTCAAGAAGGCAACTCACCTTCTCAAGGGGCAACTAGGGACAGGCAATAAATGCTGGCCCAGCCAACCACACCCACATCCCACAAATGAATAAAAGCTAACACGACACTGTTTGGATGTCAGCATTGAAGGATGGCTGCAATTTCAGAGTGTCAACTTTTCCATGAAATGTTAAATCAAGGTCCCAGCTGCATGTCTTTGATGCTTGCTAAAGACCCCAAAGAATTATTCAAAGATTCATCAATTTTTTTTTAACACAGAATCAAACAGAGCTAAAACTGATTCTCTGGACATTTATTTAATTCTTAAATGTCATTGTTGATTGTGAATCCACCACTCTACTAGCATTGCAATCCAAATGCTAACCATTCATCACCTGAAGAAGATTTTGTAAATGTCACACCTGGTTCTTCAATCAGCTACCTGAAATTCAGAGGTTATTGACCTTTGAGGCATTGGAAATAGTTTATTTTTATTTTCTCTTTCTAAACCCTTCACAAACTCTAAATACCTCAATCAAACCTCTTCTTCACCCTCTTTATTCTAAGGAAAACTTTAGAACAGTGACTACATTTAAAAGGTAACAAACACATACCTGCACACATTCACAAACACACAGAACTGCACATACTCAACACCACCCCCGCCCGTGTATGCACAAACATACACTCTCACAGACACACCTCGCTGTTAACTCAGAGCCACATAACACATTGTTATAGACACACCTCACTGTCACATTCACACACCACACTGCACATCCTCATACAAGCTCCACTGCACATACTCATTAACATGCAACTGCACATTCACAAACACAGCTCTCTGCACATACTCACAAACACACCTCACTGTACGCTTATGGACATACCCAACTGCTCACATTCACAGACACAGCTCACAAAAGCAGTGGATGGAAGGAGTGTCTTGAGGAAAGAGAATTAGAGAGGGAATTTCAGAGATTAGTGGCCAAGCAGCTCAAAACCTGGTCAGCAATGGAAGAGCAATTTCCCCTGGTCCTCATCTTCCACCCCATTTATCTCCGAAAACAGTGCATTATCCTTCGCCATTTCTGCAATCTACAATCAGACCCCACAACCAGACATATATTTCCCTCTCCATCCCTAACAGCATTCCGCAGAGACCATTCCCTCCCCGACTCCCTCGTTAGGTCCATGCACCCCCCACCCCCACCAATCCACCCTCCACTCTCAACACCTTCCCTTGCCACCACACCCCTCCACTCACCTCTGTCCAAGACCCCAAAAGATCCTTCCACATCCAGCAGAGATTTTCCTGCACATCCAAACACAACATATACAGTGTCTGTTGCTCTTGACGTGGTCTCCACTACATTGAGGAGGCAGGATGCCAATTTGTGGAACATCTCAGGGAACATTTCTGGGACACATACACCAAACAACTCCACTGAGCTGTGGCCAACTACTTCAACTCCCCCACTCCATCAACAATATGCAAGTCTTGGGCCACCTGATGATTGGAGGAAGAACATCTCATGTTCTGCCATGGGACTCTCCAACCACATGGCATCAATGTCAATTTCACCAGTTTCCTCATTTCCCCTTCTCCCACCTCATCACAGATCCAACCCTCCAACTCAGTATTGTCTTCTTGAATTGTCCTACCTGTCCATCTTCCTTCCCACCGATCTGCTCCACCTTCCACTCTGACCTATCACCATCACCCCCCCAACCTGTATCTTCCTATCACCTTCCCAGGTACCTTGCCCCCAGCTCCATCCCCAGCCTCCTACTTATCCCCCCCCCCCCCATCCCATAATTAATGAAGGGCTAATGTCCGAAACATCAATCCTCCTGCTCCTTGGATGCTGGCTGACCTGTTGTGCTTTTCCAGTGCCACACTTTTCAACTCTGGAGCAATTAAACTCCAGTCTACTCAACAGAACAGGAAGAAAGCACAGAGATCCTGAAGTTTTATAGGTTTGGAAAAGGTTACAATGACAGGGAGGGACAATATCATTGATGGCTTCAAAAACAAGGATGAGAATCTTCAAACTGAGGTAGTACTTTACTGAAAGTTAATGTAGCTCAGCAAGCCCAGGGGGTGAGAGGTGTAACAGGGTTGAGTGAGAGTTAAGAAATGAATAGCAGAGTTTTGGATGACCTCAAATTAATGAAGGATAGAATGGGAGCAGCCATCGGTGCAATGGAATCCTCATGTCTGCAGGTGTCAATGTGTGAACATGGTTCAGCAGTAAATGAGCTGAGACGGGGGAGTCAGGTGAACTTGTGGAAATTGAAAAAGACAATGTTAGTCAGTAATCTCTGCCTCACAACTCCAGAGACCTGGGTTCAATTCCCGCCTCAGGCAACTGACTGTGTGGAATTTGCACATTCTCCCCGTGTCTACGTGGGTTTCCTCCGGGTGCTCCAGTTTCTTCCCACAGTCCAAAAATGTGCAGGTTAGGTGAATTGGAATGCTAAATTGCCCGTAGTGTTAGGTGAAGGAGTAAATGTAGGGGAGTGGGTCTGGGTGGGTGCACTTCGGAAGGTCGGTGTGGACTTGTTGGGCTGAAGGGCCTGTTTCCACGCTGTAAGTAATCTAATCTAATCTAATCTCAAAGGTGATGGCCATTGGGAAATGTCTCCCACATTCAGGTCTCATTGTCAGGTGTTCTAGTAACAAGGTATGGATAGCCAAGTTATGACTCAGTAGACAGCTCCCACTACAGAAGGTCTTTGGCTATATGACTGTCATTCATCTGATGAATTAGACTGAGCCAACACAGATGGCATTGTCCAAATGCTGGGTACATCTGATGAGTGCAAGATGAAAGAAAAGTTTCAACTTTTCATCTTCTTTTAGCCATGTTTAACTCCTCTACTACCAAGCAATTATTTACATACCTGGTCCATAAATCCTTGATAAACTTACCTAACAAAAAAGTCTATCCATCTGACTCAAAGCCCCAGTTTCCACAGCCCTGTAGAGAGAGAATTCCAGAATCCATGACCCTTTGTGTGGAGAAGTTTTTTCTGATTTCAGTCTGAAGTGGCCTGGCTCTAATCTTAAGATTATATCTTGTTTTGAATTACCCCATAGGAGGAAGTATTTTTGCCGAGTGCTGTTTTGAATATCATTAACTACCTTGATTAGTGATCTCCCCTCCCCCAACTTCTAAATTTAAGGGAGTATGACTCAGTCCTTCTACAAACTTTCCTCTACTTCCTTTTCCTCACGGGAGAGACAACAGCCTAGTGATTTAATTGCTACCAGAGCCATGCCTTCTCTTCCTCTCTCTATTAATCTACAGACCCAGATACTGTTCTGGGGACTTGGATTTGAATCCCATCATAACAGATGGTGGCATATTAATCCAATGTAAAAATCCAGTTCAATGATGCTCATGAAACTACTGTCGGGAAAAAACACACACTTGTTCATTAATGCCTTTAGAGAGGGAAACTGTCATCCTTACCTGGTCTGGCCTATGTATGATTCCAGACCCACAGCAATATCATTGATTCTGAGCAGACTTGTGTAAACCATGAGAACAAAAACCATCTGGCATTGTCATAGGCATCGGAAATGACAACAGCATAACCAGCCCTGTCTCTATTGCTATTCCTTTAATGTCACTGGGTCAAAATCTTGGAACTCCGTCCTGATTGGCATTGTGGGTCGACCTACAGCAAATTCACTGTAGTGGTTCAAGAAGGCAGCTCACCACTACCTTCCCAAGGGCAACTAGGGATCGGCAATAAATCCAGTATTGCCTTCATCCCACGAGTCAAAATAAAAATTCAACCCTCTCAGACTTTGCATTATTCTGATGAATTTTACTGCCAGGAGTTAACTCACTTCTTCAGAATCCATTCTGAAGCAAGCAGACAGTGTGTCAGAACATTACAGACTGCAATATCGTCATGTTTTGACCTGCTAAGGCCCTATAAACATAGGAGCTATGATACAAACACGTTCTCTGATGAGTTGATTCCATGATAAAGGGGTCGAGAATGTTCTGCTATTGATTGTGCCCATCAAGTAGTTAAACACTGTTCCTGGAATGGGCACTTTTGCCATTGTGCCTCCGTTTCCTCAGCTTCCTATTACAGGAACAGTGGAAAATATTAACAAGAAAATTCCATCCATTTTTCTTGATGCACGCCATAGTAGAGTGCCTAATATTGACACTACCCCTTTTAAGAACACGTTTTAAGCTTGTATCATACTGCAGCTTTGAAAGAAGAGCAAAGCTGCTGTAAATGAGCAAGCTGTTTTTCCTCTTGGCAGTTACAGCTGTGTTTCCAAAAGTACTGGCCCCATTTCTGCAGTCGACAACAGTGAAGGCATATCGACCCTCTCAGTAATGTGTTCCAGCTGGAATCATTCTTACATCGGAAACCTGTGGACAATTAAAGTTCCTGGGCATGTAAGAAATTAAACGGAACATCACCACCCATGTGGGGGAGGAATGTTGAACTACAGTTTCAGATTCACAGCAGCAGCTGCACAGAATTCAGACAGGAGGTAGCCTGTGTGCTGGAATCTAGTTTGATAACAGGGCGGAACTGAACAGGGCATTTCATGGTATGAAGGATATTTGTTCCTCCCTAACCTGGTGTGGGTGTGCCTGAATATACACAACTAATCTCTGGATTAACAGGTTTATTTGGAAGCATTAGCTTTCCATCAAATCCCCTCTAAATGTTCTGCTTTTCATGTTAAAATTATGCCCCTTGTTCTTGGGGAACAACTGCTTTCTATTCCACTCTATCTCCCATGCCCCTCATAATATTCCACACCTTTATCAAGGCCCTTCTCTGCCCCAAAGAAAACAACCCGAGCTCATCCAGTCTCTGATCGTAGTGAAATTGCTACATCCCAGGCAACATCCTGGTGAATTGCCTTTACAACCCTTCCAATGCAATCCCCACCTTCTATGGTGTGGTGACCAGAACCACACACAGCACTCCAGCTGTGGCCTCACCACAGTTTTGTACAGCTCCAACATAACCTCCCTGTTCTTATAATCAATGCCACAAGTGATAAAGGCAAGCTTCCCAAATGCTACCTTAACTACTTTATTAACTTGTCCTGCACCTTCAAAGATGTATGGACAAACACCCCAAGATCCCTCTGTTCCTCTGAGCCTCCATTGAAATATAGAAATATAAAGTGCACAGTAAGATTCTCCAATCAGCAATGTGAACAGCTTATCAATTTTTGTGGTGTTGATTTAGGAATAAATATTAACCAGGACATGCGGAGTACTGCTGTAGGACCATTTTCATTCACCAACGAGGACAAATAGAGCCTCAAATTAACATTTCATTTGAAAAGTATGAAGTCTCTGTCGTGGGTCTTTCCCAACTCAGGGGTAAGAGTGCTATCCATTGAGTGATTGGGGCCAGAATTCAAAGACAGGTTCAAAATTTCACAGCACACTCGCCATCTTTGAAACTGACACCATGCTGCTTTTATAACTTGAGATTACGCCAAATCCACACTGAACTGAAACAAGTTTAAAGCAGTCAAACCAGATATGATGATGTGGAGGTGCCAGTGTTGGACTTGGGTGGAGTGACACAACACCAGGTTCTAGTTCAACAGGTTTATTTGGAACCACCAGCTTTCAGAGTGCTGCTCCTTCATCAGGTCGTTTCAGGAAAGTATTTTCCCCCAGAGGATTAGAGGGGTCTGAAATGCATTGCCTGGGAAGATAGCAGAAGGGGGAAACCTCTCAACTACATGGATGAGCATTGAAACACCATAAAATGAGACAAATACATGGGGTCAGTTAGCTCAGTTGGTTAAATGGCTGATTTGCAAATCAGAGTTATGCCAAGAATATGGTTCATTTCCTGCACCAACTGAGGTTACCATGAAGGACTCTGCTTCTCAACCTCTTTCCTTGCCTTAGATGTGGTGACCCTCAGGTAAAACTACCACCACACATGTCTCTCTAATGAGGGAGCAGCCCTTTGATCTGGTAGGACAAAGCTGACGTTATTTTAAGGGTTTGTTTAGCTGAGTTGGCTGGAGCAGCTGTTTGCAATCTAGCGTGATGCCAACAGCATGGGTCAAATTCCTGCACTGTCTGAGGTTATTAGGTCATTCAGCCCATCAAGTCTGCTCCATCATTCAATCATGGCAGACACCAATCATGGCAGATACTCATCCCCATTCTCCCACTTTCTCCCTGTAACCCTCGATCCCCTTGACAATCAAGAACCTATCTATCTCTTAAATATACTCAATGACCCGGCCTCCACAGCTTTCTGTGGCAGTGAATTCTATAGATTCACCACTGTCTGGCTGAAGAAGTTTCTCCTGATCTCCGTTCTGAAAGGTCTTCCCTTTACACTAAGGCTGTGCCCTCAGGTCCGAGTCTCTCCTAACAAAGGAAACATCTTCCCAACATCCACTCTGTCCAGGCTCTTTAGTATTCTGTATGTTTCCATTAGATTCCCCCCTCATCCTTCTAAACTCCATCAAGTATAAACCCACAGTCCTCAAACGTTCCTCATATGTTAAGCTTTTCATTCCTGGGACCATTCTTGTGAACCTTCTCTGAACATGCTCCAGGGCCAGTACCTCCTTCCTGAGATATGGGGTCCAAATCTGCACACCATACTCCAAGGCTAGAGCCTTATAGAGCCTCAGAAATACATCCCTGTTTTTATATTCAAGTCCTTTCAAAATAAATGCCATCATTGCATTTACCTTCCTAAGATTAGATTAGATTACTTACAGTGTGGAAACAGGCCCTTCAGCCCAACAAGTCCACACCGCCCCGCCGAAGCGCAACCCACCCATACCCCTACATTTACACCTTACCTAACACTACGGGCAATTTAGCATGGCCAATTCACCTGACCTGCACATCTTTGGACTGTGGGAGGAAACCGGAGCACCCGGAGGAAACCCACGCAGACACGGGGAGAATGTGCAAACTCCACACAGTCAGTTGCCTGAGGCGGGAATTGAACCCAGGTCTCTGGCGCTGTGAGGCAGCAGTGCTAACCACTGTGCCACTGTGCCGCCCTTAACTACAGACTCAACCTGTAAGTTTACCTTGAGAGAATCCTGGAATAGAACTCTCAACACTCTTTGCGCTTCAGACTTCTGAATTTTCTCCCCATTTAGAAAATAGTCCAAGCCTCTATCTTTCCTACAAAAGTGCATGACCTTAGACTTTCCCACGTTGTACTCTATCTGCCAGTTCTTTGCCCACTCTCCTAACCTGCTAAATACTTCTGCAGCCTCCCCTCCTCCTAAATGCTACCTGTCCCTCTACCTATATTTGTATTATCTGCAAACTTAGCCAGAATGCACCCAGTTCCTTCATCTCAATCGTTAATGTATAAAGTGAAACGTTGTGATCTCAACAGTGAGCCTTGCGGAACACCACGTCACCGGCTGCCATCCTGAGAAGGACACTTTTAACTGCACTTTCTGCTTCCTGCCAGACAGCCAAGCTTCTATCCATGCTAGCACCTTGTCGCTAACACCCTGGGTCCTTTATTTTACTCGGTAGCCTCCTCTGTGGCACCTTGTCAAAACCCTTCTTGAAATTCAGGTAAATAACATACATTGGCTGTTCCAAGTCTAACTTACTCGTTACTTCCTCAAAGAATTCTAGCAGATTTGTCAGTCATGATTTCCCCTTGATGAAACCATGCTGACTTTGCCCTATTTTACCAAATGCTTCCAAGTATTCAGAAACCTCATCCTTCACAATGGATTCCAGGATCTTACCTATGACTAAGGTTTAACTAATTGGTCTGTAATCTTCTGACTGTTGCCTTACTCCCTTCTCAAACAAGGGTGTCATGTTAACAGCTTTTCAGTCCTCTGGGACTATCCCTGATTCTCGTGATTCCTGAACGATCACCACTAACACCTTCACAACCTCTTCAGCTATCTTCCTTAGAACTCTGGGGTGTAGTTCACCTGGTCCAGGTGAGTTATCCACTTTCAGGCCTTTCAGTTTTTCTAGCATCTTCTCTTTGGTGATGGCCACCACACTCAGCTGTGCCCCCCTCACACTCTTGAATTGTTGGGAAATTACTCATGTCCTCCACTGTGAAGATTGACAAAAAGTAATTATTCAGTTCCTCCACCATTTCCTCGCCCCCCCCCCCCCCCACTACAATCTCTCCAGTGTCATTTTCCAGCAGCCCAATGTCCATTTTTGCCTCTCTTTTGCCCTTTACATATCTAAAGAAACTCTTACAGTCTTCTTTTAAATTACTGGCTAGTTTACCCTCTTACTTAATCTTCTCCCTCCTTATTTCTTTTTTTGTTCCCCTCTGTTGGTCTTTGTAAGCTTCCCAATCCTCTGATTTCCCATTGCCATTGGCCACATTATATGCTTTCTCTTTTGCTTTTATGCTATCCCTGACTTCCCTAGTCAGCCATCGTTGCCCCATCCTCCCTGTACCATGCTTCTTTTTCCTTGGGATGAATCACCGCTGTGTCTCCTGAATTACTCCCAGAAACTCCTGCCATTGCTGTTCCTGCTGTCTTTCCTGCTAGGCAATTTTCTACCAGACAATTCTACCCAGCCCCTCCCTCATGAATCTGTAGTTGCCTTTATTCAGGTCTAATACCGTCACCTCTGATTCTATCTTCTCCCTCTCAAATTGGAGAATATATCCAATCATGTTATGATCACTGCCTCCTAAGGGTTCCTCCACCTTAAGCTGTCTTATCAAGTCTGCCTCATTGCACAGCAGTAATGCCTGTTCTCTAGTGCACCCCACCACAAGCTGCTCCAAAAAGCCATCTTATAGACATTCCACAAATCCTTTTTCTTGCAATCGTTTCCTTATTTTACATGGTTAAAACCCCAAGGCTGAAGTTACCATGAAGGAACCTGCTTTTCAGTCTCTCTCTTTACCTGATGTGTGGTAACCCTCAGGTTAAACCACCACCAGTTGACTCTCTCTCTCTCTCTCTTGTCTCATGAGAAACTTTACGGACCAAGGGTTGAAACGTGTGAGTGGGGATTTAGTTTTATTGATACAGACTCAATGGACCGAATGGCCTGTTCAGTATTAAATGATTTTATGCAGTTAATGCACAAACCTATTCTTGGATTATTTCATACTAACATCATTCCCAGTATCCTTTCTGAAAATGTCCTCGAATTCACTTCCTCTCCAACCCTGTGATGAGTTGGATGAGCTCAGCTGTTTGTTGGGAGTGTGGATTTAACTTCAATGCCTAGCCAAGACTCTCCCTTCACTTATTTGTAAGCCAGTGAGACTCTTTTTGGAAGTGTCCATTCAGGGAACAAGAAAAAGATGCAATTTCCACCCCACCCTCATTTTTATCTGGTCTTTATCTAACTCTTCCCTTCCCTTCTTCAACATGTTTCAATTTTTGGGGAATGACTGGCCGCTAATATCCACTATAAACCCACTGATTCCCACAGCTATCTGGACTATACATCCTCACACCGTGCTTCCTGTGAAAGACTTCATTACAGTTCCTCTGTCTCCATCACATATATTCCAATGAGGCCAACTTCTTCCCCAGCTGCATATTCCCCAGCACTGTTGTCAACAGGGGCTCTCAGTCGGGTCCAACCCATTTCCCACACTTCTGACCACACCCCATCTCTTCCCTCCCACACAGCGATCGGGTTCCCCTTATCCTTACCTACTATCCAACCAGCATCCACATCCAGATCATCAGCCACCATTTCTACCACTTCCGAGATGCCACCACCAGACACATTCTCCCCTGTCCACCACCCGCCCAACCCCCCCCCCCCCCCCCCCCCAACCACCACCCCATCCCTTGTCAGCCTACCACAGGGACTTTCCTTCCAGGACACCCTGGTCCACTCTTCTTTCATTCCCAACACCCAGCCCACAGCCCCACAGCACCTTTCCCTGCAACCAACAAAGGTGTAACACCTGCCCATTTACCTCCTCCCTCCTCAGGATCCAAGGGACCAAACATACCTTCCAAGTGAAGCAGCACTTTACCTGCACTTTTCACAATCTAGTTTACTGCTCACAATGTGATCTCCTCTATATTGGGGAAACAAAGAGTAGACTGGGTGACTGCTTCACAGAATATCTACATTCTGCCTGCAAAAAAGACCCTGAGCTTCCAGTTGCCTGCCACTTTCACAGCCCACCCTGTTCCCTGACCAACATCTCCGTCACAGCCTTGCTGCAGTGTTCCAGTGAAACACAGTGTAAGCTGGAAGAACAACACTTCACTTTCCGCCTGGGGACCCTGCAGCCCTCCCGACTCAATACTGAGTTCAATAATTTTAGGGCCTGAACTCTCCCATATCCTAGTTCCCCAGCCCACACACCAGGCTTTGTTATGCCATAATACACACTACCTATTATTAGCCACTAACAGTCTCCATTAACAGCTATTCACCCTCCTAGACAAATCGTTATCCCCTCCTTTGTCTGTCCAACTGTTCTTCTCTCTCTTTGGGCTCTACCCCCACCTATCATTTACTCCTGACCCACCCCCCACCCTATCTTCTGCATATAAACCAACATTTTCCTAGCTACCATCAGTTCTGAGGACGGGTCAGCGGACCTGAAACATTAACTCTTATTCGTCTTCACAGATGCTGCCAGATCTGCTGAACTTTTCCAGCAGCTTCTGCTTTTGTTTCTGACCTACAACATCCACAGTTTTTCCGATTTTTAAGAAAAAGATCAAATTTCACTGTGACACCCTTTGATCTCCCCAAGTGAGGTATTTCAGACTGTAGAAATTGTATTGCTGTCATTCATTTCCTATGTGAGATAATGTGTCAAAGCAGGAAAGGAACATTGAAACAAGCAGGAAAGGCAGAGGGATAATGAAGGGGGGTGAAAACAAAAGGTTACATTTATCTTGGTATCATTGAAGCTCTATATTTGTGAGCACCTTGCAAGAACATTTCATTTTTTCGAGGACAAGACTATTTCCTGTGAGTCCCTTTTCTGACCATGAAAAATCTTGTCAACTTTAACTCAGAATTTCCACGAGATCCACAAGGAGAATGAAGTGAACTTTACAAGTTAGACATTTTGGGCATCGAAAGATTTCAACTAAAGAAAAATCAACTGTCTGATCAAGAACTGATCTGATGTCTGCCTCAGGGAAACTAAACAAAGTAAGGGGAATGAAAGGAGTTGATTGAGTGTCTGGAATGAGGTGAAACTTGTCTTCTGATGGGGAGGAATCAGCTCCATGGTAACTGCTGAACAAGCCTCAGGTTACATTCCAGGTTTGACCTCAGTAACATGATCATAGCAAGCACCATCCTGTCACCCAGCTACGGTTATACCTGCCTGACAACAGCTTAGGAATTGTTTATATGATCGCTATACAGAACAAACACTGCTCTCCACGTCAGAATTGTGTTTGTTCATTACTCATGTCCTTGTTTAAATGGAAGAGTGCTGGTGTTTATTTTTTGCCTGGGTTTGGTCTAGTCATTTAGAAACTAGACTAAAGATCCAGAGGTATGAGCTCAAATTCCACCACGGTATCTAGAAAATATAAATACAAATAATTTCATGGTGGCTCAGTGGTTAGCACTGCTGCCTCACAGTGCCAGGGACCCAGGTTCAATTCCATCCTTGGGCGACTGTGAGGAGTTTGCACATTCTCCCTGTCCCTGCGTAGGTTTCCTCCAGGTGCTCCGGTTTCCTCCCACAATCGAATCCAAAGATGTGCAGGTTAGGTGAATTGGCCAAGATAATTGCCCATAGCGTTCATGGATGTGTAGGTTAGCTATATTAGTTAAGGGTAAATATAGAGTAATAGGGTAGGGAAATGGGTTTGAATGGATACACTTCAGAGGGTCGGTGTGGACTTGTTGGGCCAAAGGGCTTGTTTCCATACTGTAGGGATTCTATGAAATACAGTAAATACATCTGGAATAAAAGACTAGTGGTAGTATGGTGATTATAAAACTACAGGATTGGTCCAAAAATCCACCTGATTCATTCATGTCCTTTAGGGAAGGAAATCAGCCACCCTTATCTGGTCTGGCCTACACATGGCTCCAAATCCACAGCAATGTGACTGACTCTTAGCTGTCTTTTGAAATGACCCAGCAAGCCACTCAGCTGTATATAAAACACGCTGGAACTAGTGGGTGTCGGTTCACAACAAAGACTGTAGCAGTTCTCGAGGATGGATCACATCCACTTTCTCAAGGGCAATTAGAGACAGAAATAAATACCAGTCTAGCCAGTGACATCCAAACTCCACAAACAATTAAAGAATTGAGCTGAGAGAGGTCAGCACTGAAACAGAAGTATGAATGCTGTTACAGAAACACACATCAGCTGCAAATTTCAACTGGTCCTTGCAACAAATCACAAATCAAGATTATGTGCTCACACAGAGTCAAAATTACCTTTAATCTCTCTGTATTTGGTATAATCTTCTTTGAATGTATGCACCTAATGTTAACCTTCATAGTCCCAGGAGAAGGAAACTGAGAGAGCATTGAGGCAAATTAATATCACAGAACTTCTAAAATCCCAGACGTTGATGTTATTATTTTTTTAAAATGTTAATTCTAAAATTTTCCTACTGTGCTATTCCCTTCACTGTTTCTAGCTGAACCAGACTGATCACAACCTTTATGTCCTATTTATCAACTGTGGAATCCCACACCAGTGTTTTTGTCACCTTCATATTCTATTACCACAAAGGACCCTTACCAACAGTCTCCTGTCTTACACTCTGTACATAAATTTCAACTCAACTCTCTTGTCCAAATCCTATTGTGCACCAAGTCCTGCTCACAAATCTCTCCTGAATGCCTTCTCCCCAGCAGCTCAAACCTCAAATCCTAAGTTCCTCTGGCTCAACCTGTGTATTTCCCACCTTTTCCCTCATTTTTAGCAGCTATCCCATGATCTCTTGAAAATGTACCAGATTAATCCAGCTTTCAGTTACAGACCCAGTTTAATATTTCATACTTTTACCAACCAACAGTTTTTTTCTGATTACAACAGTAACATCTTGGAAACATTTTTCTACATTTTTTACATTGACATTGTTGTTTACTTTCTATTAATCCTCCCCTACTAAATCTTTCTCATAAGCAGAGAAAGAAGAGAGGAAGTCCAGCTAATGATTGGTTTCATGCTGGTCATTATGTGTCTGGAATATTTCTAACACTTCCACAGGATCATGGATTCATTGCAACAAGATGGTGAGACGAAACTCAATGGAGTTTGGTGGCACAGTGGTTAGCACTGTTGCCTCACAGTGCCAGAGACCCAGGTTCAATTCCTGCCTCAGGCAACTGTGTGGAGTTTGCACATTCTCGTGTCTGCGTGGGTTTCCTCCGGGTGCTCTGGTTTCCTCCCACAGTCACAATGATGTGCAGGTCAGGTGAATTGGCCATGCTAAATTGCCCATAGTGTTAGGTGAAGAGGTAAATGCAGGGGTATGGGTGGGTTGCGCTTCAGCGGGTCGGTGGACTTGTTGGGCCGAAGGGTCTGTTTCCACACTGTAAGTAGTCTAATCATAACCAGATGCAATGACTCACTTACAATCACAACAGAGACAGAAAAAGAGAAAGCAAAACAACATACTTACACCCATGACCATGTTTTCAGGACATTATCCAGAAGTCCAATGTCCTACAATGCTTAGCTGTTTAGAGAACAGACAATCAAGATCATCTCAAGAATTACAAAACTATTTTCTATTTTGTCATTTTATTTTCTATTTTCAATGTCAAGATGATGTTTAAGGGCTTCAGTATTGAGCTAGCTGCTCCAGAGGGTTGTGTAACATCTTCACTGTAATAGCAAATAAATGTTGTTCAAATGTGCTGCGTTCATTGGTGAACATAGGCTAAAATCTGGGTTGATGCCCTTCATTATCCATTGTAAACGTAATAATGTGGTTTGTGCCTGTAATTACCCATTGTAGTAAGTAATATGGTCTCTGTCATTGCCTGCTGTAAACACATCATACAGTCTGTGCCTGTTGTTCTTCACTTTTGGCACAGTAATGGGGTTTGTGCTTATTGATACAAATTGTAGGCACTGTATTGAGGTTTTGCCTGTTGTTACTAATTGTAGACAGTGTAATGGGGTTTGTGCCTGCTGTTAATTGTAGACACTGTGTGGGGGTTTTGCCTGTTGGAACTGGTTGTAATCATCCTTATATTCCAGTAAAGTCCCAGAGGCTGAGTGAATTGCCAATGTTACACCACTATTCAAAAATGGAGAGAGACAAAAAAAAGTAGGTAATTATAGGCCAGTTAACTTAACATCTGTCATTAGGAAAGATTTTGAGTCTATTATAAATGATGTAATAGCAGAGCATTTAGAAACCCAAAATATAATCAAGCAGAGACAGCATGGCTTCATGGTCTCATAATGGGGAAATCCTGCCTGACAGATTTATTACAGCTTTTTGTGGAGGCAACAAGCAGGAAACTTAAAGGTGAACCAGTTGATGTAATATATTTGGAGTTGCAAATGATATTTGATAAGATACCACATAAAAAGCGACTAAATATGTTAAGAGTCCATGGTGTTGTAAGTAGTATGTTAGAGGACAGGTTAACTAATAGCAAACAGAAAGTTGGGTTAAGGGGGCATTTTCAGGATGACAACCTGTAAATTAGTGGGATGTCACAAAGATCACTGCTGGGGCCAGAATTATTTACATTATAATGACTTGGATGAAGGATGTACTAGAACCAAGTTTGCACATGACCTAAAAAAAGATGGGAAATGGGTAAGGATGACACCAGAAGTCTGCAGCAGTATATAGAAAAGCAAGTGGGTGATCAAAAACTTGGCAGATGGAACACAACTTGGTGAAAATATCAGGTAAAAAAACTTAATCAGGAGGAACAGAAGAGCTGAATATTATTTAAATGGAGAAAGACTGCAGAAAGCTGCAGCACAGAGGAATTTGGGAATCCTACTGAATTAGCATCTAAGTTCTACAGATAATAGGGAAGGCAAATGGAATGTTGGCTTTTATTTCAAAGGGAACGCAGTATAAAAAGAAAGTTTTCTTGCTAAACTATACAATGCATAGGCATAAGTGAGGACTGCAGATACTGGAGATCAGAGTCTAGATTAGAGTAGTGCTGGAAAAGCACAGCAGGTCAGGCAGCATTCCTGATGAAGGGCTTTTGCTTGAAACGTCAATTTTCCTGCTCTTTGCATTCTGCCTGACCTGCTGTGCTTTACCAGCACCACTCTAATCTATACAATGCAGATTCAGACCTCAACTGGAATATGGTGAATACTGTGGAAAGATATACTGACATTGGATGCAGTCCAAAGAAGGTTTACTCAGTTAGTTTAGACATGGAGGGATTTTCTTATGAGGAGAGGTTGAATAGGTTGGACTTGTACTAATTGGGGCTTAGAAGAATGGGAGAAGACCTTATGAAAAACCCACATAAGATTCTTAATGGGCTTAGCAGATGCAAAGTTGTTTCCATTGTGAAAGTCTGTGTTGAGTATTAACCATTACAATAGTTTAAACACTAACATAGTCTGAGTCTGTTCATAGCCATTGTAGACACTATGATACGGCCTGTATCTGTTGTTAGACACTGAAATAGGATCTGTGCCTGTTGTTACCTAGTCTGAGTTTCTATCTCAGTTATATCACAAGAGATGAGCCATTGAGTTTTAACTAGCGATGCTGAGTGGGCTTCTTCTAAATGTTGTTTTTTTCTGAAGTCACGTCCTGTTTCTGAATGATTTGTTGAGGAGTTCCAGTTACTGTCTGATGTCACTCCCTTCTATTAGCCAAAGCGCTGAGATCCAACATGTGCACAGTCTCAGTGGTCAGAATATGTTGGAGTTGCTGCTTGAATCTCACTATGTATTATATTTCTACACACGTTATATTTCGACTGGCAGACTCCAGGGTTAGTTTGGGAACATGGCAGTGCAACAATGGCCTGACATTGAGTTCACCCCAGCTACTGCAAAGCGGGTTTATTGCTGACTGGACATAAGGACCTATTCCAAATCAAGGCTCCACGAGCTCTTCCAGAACTCGGAAAAAGTAGAGATGCCAGGACGGATTGAAACACCGTGAACTATAAAGTTAGGAAGTCCAGCCTTTATGATTACTGATGTAAGACATTGGCATTTACGTCACTGTCCAATTCCCACTGGGACCAGCAGTGGTTCGTTAATACTGACACCATCTTTGCAACATTTAACTAAAGATGTGCCGCTGCTTTGATGTCAACATTACTTCTTAAATAGGGTGCTTGGATATTCTCTGATGAGGATACATTACATCTTAACTTTTGCCCAGTTCCTGTGCAAACAGCAGCTTGCCCTTCTGAGTCATACTGACCCGTTAAGAGTGCACAGTATGTACTTACATTAATATGCCCAATTATGTCACACTAAGTTCTGTGTCCAGTACATGTTCTAACAGCAGCCTGCCCCTCTGAGTCGCACTGACTAGTTCCAGTGTCCATTACCTGTTCTAAAAGTAGTTTGCTAGTCATGCTGACTAGATATAGTGCCCAGTACCTGTTTTAACAGTAGTCTGCTCCTCCATGTTACACTGACTATTATAGTGCCTGGTACCTGTAATAATAACAGCTTGCCCCTTTGAGCCATGCTGGCTGGGTAAAATGCCTAGCGTGTTTACCAACAGTAGCCTCCTCCATTGAATCACACCACTGATGCTCTCAGTCCCTCTGGAACATTCTACACATATTGATCATGTATGGTTATCATTATGCATTTTTTATATTGAGAATATTAAATATTGCTGATATAGCAGTGTTTATAACCAGCCCTGATTATCAGTGTACAATTGAAAAATGATATACAGCTCTGAATAACATTGTAGTGGAACAGTTTGAGAGAATACAATCTAAAGTGCAGTGTACTCCTTGAACCATCCATCACACCAGGAGCAAGGATATTGGCACATTGTAACTACAGGCTAAATCACAGTGAGACAACTTTCATCAGGGACTTACACACTCATTTAGAAGAGTTTAAAGATGTCCCTTTATCTAGTGTAGCCTGTCATTCCTCTGTCTTCATCACCACCTCTTTTCACACATCCTGCAGTGGCCTCTAATTCTCCCTCACGTTCTCTTTTTCTTTCAGTTTCTGTCATTCTGTTAACATTTTCCATTTTGAAAGTCAATTCCTTAATCCCAGCAAAACATACCCAACATTTTGGAAAACAAATCTGCCAACCCAATAGTCCATGTTATCTAGCTTAGCAAATTTTAACAAATTGCTCTACTACAGTTTACATCCTACCTGTAATACTAAAGATTTGTCTTTGAACATGTCCTGTACGTCCCTGTGTAGAAAATAATTAACTATCACAACAGTTCAAACATCCTGTGGTGACAATCTGCAACTGCCACAGTCTGAGACTGAGAGCTAATTCCGGTGGTGGTGATCTTGTGAAGCCATATCCTCTGCCAGAAAATGAATGTAAACCTTGGGAGCTGGAAGAAGTGAACTGCTTCTGAATTAATGCCGTCTCCCTCGTTTTTGGGAAATCAATCTCCTGTAAGTGTCAAAGATAGAAAAACCCACAGTCAATGTGGCTGTTTCTGTTTGAATGTCTCCCGAAAAATGTACACTTGGTAGAAGTGATTTAGCAGAATTTTGCCACCTGCCTTGCATTGGTAATATAATCCAAAGCAAGATTAGATTCCACATAAATATACTAAAGACGTTGGTACTGGTGAACAACACACTCTGAACTGATTTCTTAAAGCACAATGTGTAAACAGCTCTGAATTATCCAGACTTGCAGTGATGATGGTGAGAGACAAGTGAACTTGTTGTACATCAAAACTCAGCTCACAATGAACTGGCTCCTGGTGCTACAGTTCCATCTCAGTAATGGATTGCATCTGTAATGATATCGACTATATGTGAGTGAGGGAATCAGGGAGGAGGTAATCGGAATAGGGGAAAGTCAGAAGGATTGGAGGAACGTATAGGGATATTTGAATGAAGGGAGAGTGATTGAGAGAACTGGGGGAGATTGGAGGAGGACTTGAAAGGATGGGAGGGATCAAAGCAATCAGAAGAGGAATCAATGGAGAGTTGAGGAGATCAGGGTTGGTCAATGGGGAATGGGGGCAGAGTTGAGGAGATTGAGGGACAGTCAAGGTAACTAGGGAAGAGTTGAGGGGCTCAGGGAAAGGTCCAGGGAATTCAGGGAGATGGGGGAAGGATTCAGCAGAATTGAGGAGACTGGAGGAGATTGGGGAAGGAGGTGAAGGGATCAAGGAAGGAGTCAATGGGATTTGAGGAGAGTCCGTGAAAAAGTCAAAGGGATTGGGGAAAGAACTGAGGGGACTGCGGAAGGAGTCAAGGGAATTAGGAAAAGAGCTAAAGGAATTGTAGGAAGAGTCGAAGGGATTAGGGTAGAGTTGAGGGGATTGGGTAGACTCGAGGGATAGGGAATGAGTCTCGGGTTTGGGGAGGAGTTAGGGAATTCAGGAGAAGAATCAAGGTGATTGAGGCATAGTCAGGGATTGAGATGAGTTAAAGACTTTGGGAAGGAATTGAGGGGATGGGATGATTTGAAGAAATTGGGGAGTGAGTCAAGGGGATTGGGGGAAAGTTGAGAGGGTTGTGGAGGTATTGTGAAGATACTGCAGAGTTTGGAGAGGAATTGGGGAATTAGGGGACAGTTAAAGAGAATGGGGGTGGATTTGAAGGGATTGGAGGGAAGTCATGAAAGTATTGAGGGATCAGGGAGGAGTAAAAAGACTGGGGAGGAGTTGTGGAGGTGCTTTGGGGATTGGGAGGGGTTGAAGGAATTGGCTGGAGTTAAGGATCGAATGACCTGGAAAGAGTTAAATCTACTGGGGAGAAGTCGGCATTGGGGGAGAGTCAAAGATGTTGGTGAGCAGTCAGGGGATTGGGTGGAGTCAATGGGTTTGGGGTGGAAACCAGGGGATTGGGGAGGAGCTGGAAAATAGGGGAGAAGTCAAGAGGATAGAGGAAGAGTTAAGACCTTGGGGAGGGTGAGGAGGTTGGGAGGAGTCAGAAATCAGGGAGGAGTTGGGGATTGGTAAAGCTCAAGGGAAGTTGAGGAGAGATTCAAAAAGATTTAGGGAAGAGTTGGAGAGAATGTAGACAAGTCAAGTGGATCATGGAGGAGCCTAGGTATGTTTTTCCCACATAATCTTCCAGAGTCAAGGAGTGAGGGTCTTTTATTACAATGAGTCATACAAATGCAGACTCTGCTCCAATTGCTGGCTGATTCTCTGATAGAAGACAATTTGCTGCTGGAGGTAAGACTGCATCATTCGTTTGAAATCTATGATCCTGCGCTTGTGGAAGTGGTTCATCTCGGCCTGTAGAGCAAATCCTACCACTCGACATCGTCTCTTTATCCCATCCACTTGCTCCTGATCCATCTTTCCTTCATCGCTCATCCTCTGGCTATCTTTCACCTTGGCAAAGGCACCTGTTACCAATACAGAGACATATCTATCAGTCAGAACTCAGCACCTATTTTACACACAAATGGAATTGTTTGAATTCTTGATTTTGACATTTTACTCAGCATCAAAACCCTAAAAGAAACTTACTATTTTAAACATATTGCAGGACAGAAACATATGGGTGTCTGAGCAGTGATATGACCATAGCACTACTGAAAAACACTTTTAATATGGGAGCTTCTTTGTACCAGGAGCAACTTTGCTTTTGTGATAGTTAACGTTCAAGTCTCATTTTGAGTCATGAGATCAAAATCCAGGTTACACACTGAGGGAGTGCTGCACTGTCAAAGATCAAACGTTTTTAACGAGCCACTAAAACAAGCCTCATCTCCCCTGATTGGTAGACGTAAAAGATTCCCTGGAATTATTTTAAGAAGATCAGGCAAGTTTGACCTTGATGTCCTGAAGTCAATATTCATTTCTCAACCAACCTCATACTCCACTTTCTGAGAGCTTGCTGTAGGTAAGTTGGCTACACTTTAAATATGATTCTGTTGCTGTAGAACTCTTTGGGACATGTTGAAGTGATCACCAAAACTTTATAATGACAATTCCTTATTTACAATTGGAATTCAATTCCTTAAACACCTTCTGTACCTCAGTCAAGGGATCATTTCTGGTCAGTTGTTTGACTTTTCTCAACAACTTGAGCTGGGTGTTCACTGGACACTAATGTACATTTACTGCATAGTAACAGAAATAAAGAGCAGGATTAAATACTAAAAACATTGAAGGCGCTTGGTAGTATCTGTGGAGAAAAAAAGAGGAAACATTTCAAATCTCTTGTGACTTTTCTTCAGAAATTTCTTTTCTAAAAGTCACAGCAGACTCTGTTTCTCTCTCTGTCTTTGTTTCAGATTTCCAGTATCTGCAGGATTTTGCCTTTATAAAGAGCAGGAATCTTGGTTGATTTCAGGCTCAACATCATAGGATTGAACATAACCTGATTATTGTGGCCTTTTTATGTCTGAACTACACATTAAGCTCTGCAGTAGCTTCTTTAATTAGAGTTAAAATCAAAATGAACTACATACAAAGCACTTCTCATGAGGATAATCCATTGTTCTGGTAACACAAAGAGTCTGAACCAGGCTGTTTCAGAAGCCTGATGTGGAGGCAGGATATTAAATACCAGCATCATTTACTCAACAATCACTAGCTGTGATCTATCATTCTTTTATCAGCAAGAGTCACATAAACAATAAAAAAGTTTCAATCTTTTGACTCATTTACTACAGTAATTTTAATTTTTGACTCAGTAAATATATACATTTTGGTGTTTCTTGTTATACAGTTAGTTATTAGTTAAGATATTCTCAGCTGAAAATGTGTTGCTGGAAAAGTGCAGCAGGTAAGGCAGCATCCAAGGAGCAGGAGAATCGACGTTTCGGGCATCAGCCCTTATTCAGGAAAGAAGAAGGGCTCATGCCTGAAACATCGATTCTCCAGCTCCAGTTAACTGGTGCTTTATGACTCTATGGTTGAAAAGTTCTTGTTTTGAAGCAGAATGAAATTGAACAAAATTTCCAGATTTTATTATTTTCTTTACTCACTCATGAGTTGTGGACTTTGCTGGCTGGGCCAGCATTAATTGCCTCTCCCTATTTACCCTTGAGGTCAGCTGCTTTCTTAAACCGCTGTAGTCCATGTGCTGTGGGTAGGCCATTCCTGGATTCCAATTGTTTAAATATTGAATGTCATGTCAGAAGAATTATTTTCAATTCTATTTAACTGGTAGTTGAAGGCTTGGTTAATGAATCTCAACATTTAGCATGGTCATTGAGATCAATCAGAGGAATGGAAGAAAAAATTGGCCCTGTGCTTTTTCATTAATTCACAGGATGTGGGTGCTACACAGAAGTTAATGCCAATCCCTCAATGCCTTGAGAGAGTGGTGGTGAGCTTCATTTTTGAACTGCTGCAGCCCTTGGGGTATAGATACAGTCATAATGCTGTTAGGAAGGGCGTTCCAGAATTTTGACCCAGCAACAGTGAAGGAGCAGCAATATAGATTCAAGTCAGAAACTTACAGATGGCGCTGTTCTCATTAATCTGCTGCTCTGGTCCTAGATGGGAGAAATCACAAATTTGGAAGGTGCTGTCGAAGGAGGCTTACTGAGTTGCTGCACTGCACCTTATAGATGAAATGTACTGTTGCCACTATATGTCAGTGGTGAAAGGAGTGAAATTTGAAGGTGGTGGATGCATGCCAATCAAGAAGGTTGCTTAGTCCTGGACAGCGTCAAGCTTCTTGAGCATTGATAAAGCTGCACTCATGCAGGATTAGCAAGGTCAATCCACTAATCTGCACATCCTTGGACGTTATGGGCAATTTAGTATGGCCAATCCACCTAACCTGCATATCCCTGGACGCTATGGGCAATTTGGCATGGCCAATTTAGCTCATCTGCACATCTCTGGACTGTGGGAGGAAACCAGAAGATCCAAAGGAAACACATGCAGACACAGGGAGAATGCGCAACTCCACACAGTTGCTTGAGGGTGGAATTGAACCCAATGGCTGATGCTGAGGTAGCAGTGCTAACCACTGAGCCACCATGCCATGTATCAATGGATATCCAAAGAACACCAGCAAGATTCTGAAGCAAACTGCTTGACAGAATAGAGACTTGTCATGATTTTCTACCTACACCAGACTAAAATTTCTCAGCATGATTCCATAATTGCTGAATGACCTCCACTTACTTATTGCATTTCCATACAAAACCGAGATCAATGTAATTATGGCAACATCACTGACAGGAAGTTTAGCGTAGTGTTACATAAACATGGCACAGAAATTTAGTTTAGTAATTGTAGTTGTGTTCTCGTTGTCACACTCAGCTAGGACTCTGCTTACTGACTTTTTAATTGGACTTATATTGTTGACATTTTAATAGTTACATTAGATTAGGTTTGTCAGTGATGTTTAACAGTTGCAGTTGGCTAGATCTTTCAATGATGCCTCTATCAGCATACAGATTAGACAATTATTTGTCCTTGAACCAATCTTAAACACCGTTCCCACAATCATAAGACCATAAGACATGGAAGTGGAAGTAAGGCCATTTGGCCCATCGAGTCCACTCCGCCATTCAATCATGGCTGATGGGCATTTCAACTCCACTTACCCGCATTCTCCCCGTTGCCCTTAATTCCTTGTGACATCAAGAATTTATCAATCTCTGCCTTGAAGACATTTAGCATCCCGTCCTCCACTGCACTCCACGGCAATGAATTCCACAGGCCCACCACTTTTCGCATTTCTGTTCTGAATTTATCCCCTCTAATTCTAAGGCTGTGTCCACGGGTCCTAGTCTCCTCACCTAACGGAAACAATTTCCTAGCGTCCACCCTTTCCAAACCATGTATTATCTTGTAAGTTTCTATTAGATCTCCCTTTAATCTTCTAAACTCCAATGAATACAATCCCAGGATCCTCAGCCGTTCCTCATATGTTAGACCTACCATTCCAGGAATCATCCGTGTGAATCTCCGCTGGACACGCTCCAGTGCCAGTATGTCCTTCCTGAGGTGTGGGGACCAAAACTGGACACAGTACTCCAAATGGGACCTAACCAGAGCTTTATAAAGTCTCAGTAGCACAACGGTGCTTTTATATTCCAACCCTCTTGAGATAAGTGACAACATTGCATTCGCTTTCTTAATCACGGACTCAACCTGCATGTTGACCTTTAGAGAATCCTCAACTAGCACTCCCAGATCCCTTTGTACTTTGGCTTTACGAATTTTCTCACCGTTTAGAAAGTAGTCCATGCTTGTATTCTTTTTTCCAAAGTGCAAGACCTCGCATTTGCTCACATTGAATTCCATCAGCCATTTCCTGGACCACTCTCCCAAACTGTCTAGATCCTTCTGCAGCCTCCCCACTTCCTCAGTACTACCTGCCTGTCCACCTAACATTGTATCATCAGCAAACTTCGCTAGAATGCCCCCAGTCCCTTCATCCAGATCATTAATATATAACGTGAACAGCTGCGGCCCCATCACTGAACCCTGCGGGATACCGCTTGTCACCAGCTGCCATTCCGAAAAAGAACCTTTTATCCCAACTCTCTGCTTTCTGTCAGACAGCCAATCCTCATTCCATACCAGTAACTCACCTCAAACACCATGGGCCCTCACCTTGATCAGCAGCCTCCCATGTGGCACTTTATCAAAGGCCTTTTGGAAGTCAAGATAGACCACATCCACTGGGTTTCCCCGGTCTAACCTACTTGTCACCTCTTCAAAGGATTCCAACAGGTTTGTCAGGCACGACCTCCCCTTACTAAATCCATGTTGACTTGTTCTAATCCGACCCTGCTCTTCCAAGAATTTAGAAACCTCATCCTTAATGATGGATTCTAGAATTTTACCAACAACCGAGGTTAGGCTAATTGGCCTATAATTTTCCATCTTTTGTCTTGATCCTTTTTTGAACAAGGGGGTTACAACAGCGATCTTCCAATCATCCAGGACTTTCACTGACTCCAGTGACTTTTGAAAGATCTCAACCAATGCCTCCGCTATTTTCTCAGCCACCTCCCTCAGAACTCTAGGATGTCGCCCATCGGGGCCAGGAGATTTATCAATTTTAAGACCTTTTAGCTTTTCTAGCATTTTCTCTTTTGTAATGGCAACCATACTCAACTCAGCCCCCTGACTCCCTTTAATTGTTGGGATATTACTCATGTCTTCCACTGTGAAAACTGACGCAAAGTACTTGTTAAGTTCTCCTGCTATTTCCTTATCTCCCATCATTAGGCTTCCAGCATCAGTTTGAAGTGGCCCAATGTCTACTTTTGCCTGTCGTTTGTTTCTTATGTATTGAAAGAAACTTTTACTATCATTTCTAATATTACTGGCTAGCCTACCTTCAGATTTGATCCTCTCCTTCCTTATTTCTCTCTTTGTTATCCTCTGTTTGCTTTTGTAGCCTTCCCAATCTTCTGATTTCCCAGTGCTCTTGGCCACTTTATAGGATCTCTCTTTTTCTTTAATACATTTCCTGACTTCCTTTGTCAGCCATGGCTGTCTAATCCCTCCCTGGATAATCTTTCTTTTCTTGGGGATGAACCTCTGTACAGTGTCCTCAATTATACCCACAAACTCCTGCCATTTTTGCTCTACTGTCCTCCCCGCAAGCCTCTGCTTCCAGTCTATTTTCGTCAGTTCCTCTCTCATGCCCTCATAATTACCTTTCTTTCACTGTAACACCATTACATCCGATTTTGCCTTCTCTCTTTCAAACTGCAGACTGAACTCTACCATATTATGATCACTGCTTCCTAAGGGTTCCCTTACTTTCAGATCTTTTATAAAGTCTGGTTCATTGCAAAGCACTAGGTCCAGAATAGCCTGCTCCCTTGTGGGCTCCATGACAAACTGTTCCAAAAAGCCATCCTGTAAGCATTCCATGAATTCCCTTTCTTTGGATCCACTGGCAACATTATTTACCCAGTCCACCTGCATATTGAAGTCTCCCATGATCACCGTGACCTTGCCTTTCTGACATGCCTTCTCTACTTCCCGGTACATGTTGTGTCCCTGGTCCTGACCACTGTTAGGAGGTCTGTACACAACTCCAATTATGGTTTTTTTGCCTTTGTGGTTCCTCAAATTCCACCCACACAGACTCCACATCATCTGACGCTATGTCATTCAGTGCCATAGATTTAATTTTGTTCTTAACTAACAAGGCAACCCCGCCCTTTCTGCCCACCTCCCTGTCTTTTCGATAAGTTGAAAATCCTTGGAGGTTTAACTGCCAGTCCTGACCCCCCTGTAACCACATCTCTGTGATGCCTACTACATCATAATCATTCACGATGATCTGTGCCATTAGTTCATCTGCTTTGTTACGCATGCTACGAGCATTCAGGTAAAGTGCCTTAATGCTAACTTTCTTATCATTAGAGACATTGGAAGTCATGAGATGTCCTAAGTTATCCTTCCTTTTTTCTGCATTCCCAGTCTGCCTCAATTTTAAATCCGCCTGCACATATGCTATCCTGCTGCTTATCTTTCCATTTAACTCCATACTCCCTGTCGCTTTCACTTTCCCTTCCCCCCAACCCAGAAGTTTAAAGTCCTACTGACCACCCTATTTATCCTCTTTGCTAGAACATTGGTACCTGATCAGTTCAGATGGAGACCGTCCCAACGGTACAGATCCCGCCGGTTCCAAAACTGATGCCAATGCCCCATGAAGTGGAATCCCTCTTTCCCACACCAATCCCTTAGTCACGTGTTTACTTCCCTAATTTTCTTATCCCTGTGCCAATTGGCACGTGGCTCGGGCAGTATTCTGGAGATTATGACCCTTGAGAACCTATACTTCAATTTCCTTCCTAGTGCTTGATAATCCCCAAACAGGTCCTCCACCCTAGCCTTGCCTATGTTGTTAGTCCCAACATGGACCACAACAACTGGATCCTCCCCCTCCCGCTCCAATATCCTTTCAAGCCGGTCGGAGATGTCCCGCACCCTGGCACCGGGCAGGCAACACACCATGCGAGACTCCCAATCGGGCTTGCAAAGGATACTATCTGTCCCCCTAATTATAGAATCCCCTATAAAAACTACTTGTCTTTTTGCTCTCCTCTCTTGAATGGCCTTCTGCACCATGATGCCGTGGTCAGCTGGCTCATCCTGTCCTGAGCCCTTTTCCTCATCCGTACAGGGAGCAAGAATCTCATACCTGTTGGACAAGGTCAAGGGCTGAGGCTCCTGCACTCAGGTTCCCCCTACCTGCCTCACTTACAGTCACATTCTGATGTCCCTGCTCCTGACCACTGACCAGAATGATTTTGTAGTAGAATGTGTGCTTTAAGCCCTCCCATGCCTGTTAACTTATTACTGAGAAGCAAAAGAACACAGTCAACATAAAAGTTAATAACTGGAGTCATGTGATGCAGCTTCTGATATTGGATTCCTGTACACAAATGGCTGCCAGAGATCATGGGAGTGATTTCAGAAAATGATATCATATCCTCTGTTTTACAGAGGATTTTAATAGATGCCACAGGTGGACAAAATCACAACTGAGCCCAAGTTACACCAAATCAAAAGTTACCTTTAAAATCTTCAGAAAGTAATCGTTATGAGTTTTAATAGAGTCGCTATCAAGAAATTGTTACCAGTAGAAAGAGGGTCAGGAA
The DNA here is from genome assembly GCF_047496795.1 of Chiloscyllium punctatum. Lineage (NCBI taxonomy): Eukaryota > Metazoa > Chordata > Chondrichthyes > Orectolobiformes > Hemiscylliidae > Chiloscyllium > Chiloscyllium punctatum. Next base: position 5,332,208 of record NC_092771.1, read on the forward strand.
CTCAAGGGGCATAGATCCAAGGTAATTGACTAAGAAATATGTGGGAGATGAGGAAATTCTTTTCATGCAGAAAGTTTTGATTAGTTGGAATGTGCTGTCTGAAAGGATGGTGGCAGCAGATTCCATAGGAATTTTCACAAGGGAATTGAAAAATTTACAGGACTGTGGGAAAAGTTTGAACTAATTAGAGGGACTTTTGGAGAGTCAGCTAATGCATGATGGGCTGAATGCCTTCCATCTGTACAAATCTATAGCAGCACAACAGATGTAGACACCAGCAACAAGGTGACCTTTCTGTCAGGCTGATTCCAGCCAGAACATTAAGCATAAATGAGACAACAGCAATAACAGCACTCTTAATACCTGCACTGACTGCAAATCACAAACTCAGCATTGATCCAGAAGCCAACATGGGGCCCTTGCAGCCTGCATGTTCACATCCATTAGCACTTACTCAGCTTTATCGGCACAGTCTTCAGGAAACTAGTTCACAGAATGTTTGCAGCCTTCTTTCAAATCTGGGAATGTCTGACCTTTCTACTTTCACACAATACTCCATTATGTGAAAAGAAAACAACATAAATAGAAATAAGAGAGGAATGTGAAAACTTAGGATGGAAAAGAGACGTAATGGGTAACAGGAGAAATGAATGAACGGGTAAGAGACCTGCAATCAATTTTGATGTAAAATGATCTTTCCTTCGAGATGATGTTACTGGGCAAACAGAAACATCAGTATTACTGCAGTGAAAAACCAGCATGAGCACTTCCAAGAGAAAGACAAGGCTAAAGTTTCAAAAAAAGGCAATCCTGGATGGCAGCCATTCCCTATGAAGCAGCTCAGAGTAAACAGTGAGACCGGAAACTCAGAAAAAATATTCTGTTGGTTTCTGGAAAAGGACAGTCTGGTCTTCCAAACATTATGCAGTGGCTGACTGTAATTACAGTACCCTCTGAGCTGCTACCCTTAATGCAATATCCCCCTTTCCTAATAACTCCCTCACTCAATTGCCTGAATGAAGAAGACTAATGAGTTGCATTAAAGAATGTTAATACTATAATAACATTTTAATGGCCATGTTAAAACTATCCTCAGCTACCTTTTTGATCTCCTGAAATTTCTTTGCATTGAGAGAAATGTGGCAAGTCATCAGCTGGTCTGACAAAAACAGCATTAGTATCCAAACTTGGTCACTGTCTCACTAGATCCCTCATCCTCAGATCTTCCTGTATCTCTCAAATCAACTTCCCTACTTGTTCTTTAAACCTCACCCGATCTACCAAGAAATACAATGACTGAATTTCTAGTGCATCATGTGAAACGTGCTGTATAACTGCAATTGGGTGAAAAAGTTTAATCTGTTCTTCCATTCTGAGTGCTTTCACTTTTCTCCCCCTGGAACCTGAACATCCTTCTTCAAAGGTGAAAGATTTGCCACTGTGCTAACGCATGACACCCAGAGACACAAAAGTTGTGACTCAGTGGTATTTCAGTAAAAGTAGAACGAACACACACACACACACACACGAATTCCTGATTAGAGTGTCACCAAGCTGCATTATTAATGACATTGTCCATTATTTTACTGATGATTAAGAGTAGGCTGACGAGGTGGTAATTGGCCGGGTTGGATTTGTTCTGCTTTTGTGTACAGGACATATCTGGGTAATTTTGCACATCATCAGGTAGACGCCAGTGTTGCAGCTGTACTAGGACAGCTTGGCTAAGGGAGCGCCGAGTGTTGTAGTACAAGTCTTCAGTACTATTGCCAGAGTGTGTCAGGGCCCTTAGCCTTTGCAGTATATAATGCCTCCAAACATTTCTTTATATCATGCGGAGTGAATCAAAACAGCTTAAGACTGGCATCTATGTTATTGGGGACCTCCAGAGGAGGCACGGTGGATCATCCACACAGCACTTCCAGCTGAAGATCATTGCAAATACTTCAGCTTTATTTTTTGCACTGATGTGCTGGTCTCCCCATTGTTAAGGTTAGTTTATGGAATCTCCTTCTCCACTGAGTTGCTTGTTTGTCCACTACCATTCATGACTAGATGTGGTAGGTCTGCAGAGTCTTGTTAGATTGATGAATGGACTCTATAGCCTCAACTAATGTTGATCTTGCTAGCACTGATCTCGCCTAGTGCATGCTGTGTACAATGTAACCTGTATGCCTCTGTCTCAGGCTTTTTGGTCTGAACATCCTTGCTTACTATGATCTGCCAGTACTGCTCGTAAACAAAGCTTTTCACTGTACTTCAATACACGTGACAATCAATCAATCAATCAAAATGTGATCCGTTGGTTGTAGGACTGTCTAGCTCTGTCAATCACTTGCTGCTTATGCTGTTTGGCATGTAGGTAGTCCTGTTGGGTAGCTTCACCAGGGTGGCTGATGCTGGTCCTGGCATATCCACCCGCAAACTTCTTTAGGTTCATCCCATGGGCTTGATCCCATGCTAGAGTGGGGATAAGGTGATGCCAATGAGTTGCAGATTATATTGGAGTAAAATTTTACTACTGATGATGACTACAGTGCCTCTTGAGTTGTCGATCTGTTTTAACATTGTCCCATTTTGCATGATGATAGTGTCAAAACAACATGGTGCACGGTATTCTCAATATGAAGGTGGGACTTTGTCTCCACAAGGACTGTGTGTTTGATACTTTCATGAATAGATATATCTGCAGCTGGCAGATGGTAAGGATGAGGTCAGGTATGTTTTTCCTTTTTGGTTGTTCCCTCACCACCTACCACAGGCCCAGTCTCTAAGTAGTGTCTTTAGGATCCAACTAGCTCAATCAGTGGTACTGCTGCTGAGCCATTCTTGTTGGTGAACATTAAAATCCCCCACCCAAAGCACCTTCTGTGCTCTTGCCAGCAAGTACACCTGCCAACTGGTGTTCAATACGAAGGAGCACAGAGTCTTCAGCCAAGGGAGGGCAGTATGTGCAGGAGATTTTCTCGTCTGTGTTTGACTTGATGCCATGAGACTTCATGGTGTCTGAAATCAACATTAAAAATGCTAAGGCCTACTCCCTCTCCACAACTGTATTGCAACCTCTGCTCGGTCTGTCCCAGTGGTGGCATAGAAAAGTAGATCAGACCAGATAAGGAGGGAAGATTTCCTTTGCTGAAGGACATTAGTGAACCAGATGGGTTTTTCCAACAACTGACAATGGTTTCAGGTATCCTCAGGGCACAAGAAACTGCTAGAAATATTCAAGATCAATTTTAGATGCCCATTGAAGAAGTGTTCCCAGGCAGAGAAATGGTTTGAAAAATCTTACATTGGTTCCAGCAATAAAAGCTGTAACCTCACATCCCACACATCGTTGCTGATCCTTGGCAAGAACGACTCAGTTGTTATAACAAACCCTCCCCTTTATCACCTTTTGGGCTGGTTGTTTTTTATTCATTGTATTTCACATTGTGGGTGAAGAAGGGTTTAAGTGTGTGCAAGTGAACACATGCTGCAGAATGCATAAGAGAGTGAGAGCAGGTCAGTCACCATGTACATATTCCTCCACAAACCCTCTCACTCACCCCCACCCACCCTACCCACACTCTCACTCTCATACCCCATACCCACACTCTCACCACTCACCTCCATACCCTCATACCCAACCCCCCGATACCCACACTCACTCCAACCCCCCACCCATACTCTCCCCCACCACCCCCACACTATCACTCATACTCCCACTCACACCCCATACCCACATCCTCACCCACACTCTCACCCACCATCCCCACACTCCCACCCACACTCCCACCCCCATACCCACACTTTCACACATCCCCCCACCCACACTCTCACCCACCACCCCACACTCTCTCATATTCTCACTCTCACACCCCCATACCCACACTCTCACCCACCCCCCCACCTATACTCTCATTCACCACCCCCACCCTCTCACTCATACTCCCACTCACACCCCCATACCCACACCCTCACCCACCACCACACACTCTCTCATACTCCCACTCTCACACCCCCATACCCACACTCTCACCCTCCACCCCCACACTCACTCTCACACCCCCATACTCACATTCTCACCCACCCCCAACACTCTCACCCACATATGCACCCATTCCCCAACCTCACAGACACCTCTCCACCTGTATGCTTTTTAATCACATACAATCTCATCCATCCACACACACATCTCACCCCACTCCATCCAAATCGGATATATTCATCTACAGGCACCTACCCATTTGCACACTCCCTCCATTACACTCAAAACAATGGCAGGTACACTCTCTACATGTGCAGACTCTGACATTTGCTGTCTGAACAAACACACACATTCACTCACATATAGACACAACCTATGTATTTTCACACTCGGCAAAAACATATGAGCACACCAAGCCTCCATCTTTCAGTAACAGAGATAAGACAACACCTCAGCCCTTGTGATCTGAGACAAAGAAGCTAGTAACTGGATTGAAATTCAAAGCCAATCATGCACGCTTCACTGGTTTAAGAGGAGTAAGACAATTTGTCTCAGGTTTATTTTGACCATGACTCCTTGCACTGTGCTGTGGTCTCAATAATTCTATCTCCAGTCCGAGGACTCTGGTCTTCAACTGATCTCTTCCATTTCCCTACCCAAATCAAACATGGCATGGATGCACTTTTTAAGACTAGTGTATCAGTGAAAGGATTCATATTCCTGACTCGTGAAGCCTTCCCGTTTCTTTGTGGAACCTCCTCCATAATTTATCTAATCTTCTTGCTTGCAATAACATTATTAATTTTTAAGTGCTGTTTGGAATACTGTGCTCAATTCTGGTCTCCATTTTATAAAAGGCAGTTTATAATTTCCTGGATTGATACCAAGACCATAATGCTACACCTGCCAAACACTGAATAGTTTGGAGCTCTTTTCTCTCAGAAAGAGAAGACTGAGGGTGATCTGATCGAAAACCTTATAATTAGGAAAGTTTTGGTCCAGTATTCTTGAAGTGCATGCTTCCACGCAGGAAATAGGCCAGAATTAGGGCCACAAATATAAAATAAGCATCAATAATTTAATAGAACCACAACAGCCTGTGAAGGCCATTGAGTTTAGGCTGGCTGTCTGGAGAACATTCCAGTCAAAAAGCGTGGTGCTGGAAAAGCACAGCTGGTCAGGCAGGATCCGAGGAGGAGAGTAGACGTTTTGCATATAAGCTCTTCATCAAGACTGTGTGTGTGTGTGTGTGTGTGTGTGTGTGTGTGTGTGTGTGGGAGGGGGGGGGGTCCCAAGGGGCGGAGAGATAAATGGGAGGGGGGTTGGCGGGAAGGTAGATGGGAATGCGATAGTTAGATGAAGGTGGGGAGTGAAGGTGATAGGTCGGAAAGAAGGGTGGAGCAGATAGGTGGGAAGGAAGATGGGACAGGTAGGACAGGTCAAGAGGGTGCTTCTGAGTTGGAGGGTTGGATCTGGGATAAGGTGGGCGGAGGGGAAATGAGGAAACTGGTGAAATCCTAGTGAAATCCCAAAACTGGTATGTCCCAGAGATGTTCACTGAAACGTTCTGCAAGTTGGGGGCCTGGATTCCATGCACATGATCTGGCCCTATAACCCTGCAAGTTCAATTCCCTCAGATGCCTTTTGAAATAAAAAACGAAAGCGCTGTGGATGCTGTAAATAAGAAGCAAAAACAGAAATTGCTGGAAAAGCTCAGCAAATTTGGCAGCATCTGTGGAGAGATATCAGAATTAATGTTCCTGATCCAGTGACCCCTTCTCAGAATCCTCAGAAACATTAACTCTAATTTCTCTCCACAGATGCTGCCAAACCTGATGAGCTTTATCCAGCAATGTCTGTTTTTGTGTCTTTTGAAATGTCTGATTGTCTCTACTTCCACCATCTTCATGGGCAGCAAGTGCCAGGATACTGTTGCATAAAAAGGTTCCTCCTTCCACCTCCTTGCATTCTTTTTTCCAAAACCTTAAACCAATGTCTCTTCAATCTGTAACATCAGCTAATGTCAATAATGGAAAGCAGCAAGGAATTCTGGAGAAACACAGAATCCCCGACAGTATAACCAGACTATTCAGCCCAACAGGTCCACATGATCTCTCCAAATAGCATCCCACTAGACCCACCCTGTACCCTATCTTGTAACCCTGCATAATCTGTTATGATCCCAGATGAAGGCAATACTGGATAAATCAGATTACAGAAGGAAACCTGGTTTGATAGATCATATATTTAATCTTAGTCGTTGATTAACATGCTGGTCAGTGATGGTAACCTACTCACATGAGGATGCTGATGTTCTTAAACAAGGGAACATTTATTATACTAAAGAAAAAACTACATATATACAGAAGACAATGAGAAACATTTTACATCTTTTACAATTCCTTTTCTGTGTTTACTGGCATGAATCTCACAATTCTGATGGTTTAAACTTCTTTCAGTTCTAACAACTTGGAGATTTCTAGCCAAACAGTCCTGACTTGGAAGCCTCACAGACTAGAAACCACTTCCGCTGTGAATGGTACCCCTGAATGAAGATGAAAACGTTTTTTCACTTTCTAGGAGAAAAATTGCTTTCTTCTGGACCTTGAGTTCTTCTGAACAAAACCATTCATTCTTACATCAAAACTGCCTTAATGTGTTTACTCTTGAATGTTATCAATCCAACAGTATAAATATTTTATCTATTAAAACTGCAGTCATATGTCTTTTTGGAACTATTGCACTTTGGTCATTGTCCAAATGACTTCTGACCTGTTTATAAAACAATCTTCATAGGATTAACTCACACAGCCACTGTCTCTATTTTACAAACCAAATGTCAAAATATATTACATATTATACAGCTTTTGTCACAAAACCGCCGTGCCGATTTCAGATGAAGTAGCCAAGAAGTAGCATGTAAATTGAAAACAGGATGTGGCCAAGGAATGATGTGTGTCTATACTTGACCTGTCAGTCTATGAAGCTGTTATTGGCTTAATAGGTAGAACACTGGAGAGTAACTCAAATGTTGCACTCTCAGTGCTTCTTTATCAGAATGCCACCACCACTTGGATGTCCTTTACAATGCATAGAAAAGAGGGCCAGCTCAGCCTTGAAGTTAAGCCATGTTCCTTAGCGCGGCTGGTACAACACTGGACACAAACACGAACATGCAACAAAGAGTGCATGCAAAAAGACAACGTTGTTTCTTCTATAATAAAGAAAATGTTCCAAACCCTTCTGTTCCAAACCATCAACATGTGCCATCATATGGGAAGCTGGTGCATATAACTCTCTGAGCTAGTCTCAGCAAATTACAGTGCTATCCAGATGGAGAAAGTGAAAATAGTGAGATATGAAATATACAGAAACCAGTAAAATGGAAAATACTCATAAGTGAAATTTAATTTTAGGAAACCACCATTGTGACCTTTGTGCTCTCATGTCTTATGTTCATGCTAATGGGGCTGGGCAGGAAATTTGTGGGATGTGATTCAGAGCCCCCCTGTCTGACCGTGAGACTCTTTAATAGACTGCCTGTGTGTACAACATTGTCAGCTGACAGCAGGTTTCATCAATGAGAACACTTCCCAACTGCTAAATCAAATGCGTTTTGCATGAATGCCATTGACACTTGGAATTTTAATTAGAAATGTGTGAGGGAAAGGTAAAAAGAAAGCGTGGAAGAGATGCACAGTTCTAGTTACTACATTGGGAATAGCACACTGTTGACAAAATTCAGATCAAAGTGTACCTGATCTGTACATTCCGCACGACTCAATGATACTCTGGTATGTTTTCATCTGTGTCAGTGAATAGCAGATACTGTTTCTGGTGCAAAGCTTTCCAGGCAGCGAAGGACAAGATATCACAAAACCACAAACAGAGCTAATTAAAAAGGAAAAGCTTGTATTCCTATAGTATCTTTCATTATCTCAAACAATGCTTTATTGCTACTTAAGTACTTTTTAAAACATAGTCACTGTTGTCGCGTAGGAAATACAGCAGTTAATTTGCATACCATTAGATTCCATAAACGGAAATAAATGAAGGCCAGATCATGTGCTTTTCTCAATTATTTTGATTGAGGGATAAATAGTGATGTGGATATTAAAGACAACCCCTGCCTTCTTAAAAATAATGCTGCAGGGTGAATGAGAAAGGAATTGGGGCCTCGGTTTAACATTTCATCCAAGATATAGCAAGATTGACAGTGCAGAACTTGGGCATTAAGAATGTCAGCCTGGACTTGCCTTCAGGTCTCTGAAGTGAGGCGTTTCAGACTCAAGGAGAGAACACTACCCACTAAACAACAGTTAATATCATTTAAAGGGAAATCAACCATGATTTCACAAACTTTGATACGACAGTGAAACTGGTTACAGGTTCTCCTATAGCTCGTGTTTCATGAATGCAAATTCGCTGTAATGTGATTGACAAACTGGGGACACTGTTTCTAAAGCACAAACGCTTAAAACATGTGTTGGCTATATGATTACTTCACCAATACTTTAAGCACTATCTCTAAAGCTCAATTTTTCTACATCGTGTTATAGAAGAACTACCTTTATTTGTCTTTTATCAGCTTGGGTGTGATCAATGTCAAGAATTGTTGCCCTCCCTTTTTATTGGTTCCAGTTGAGTTGTTTAACAAGTTATGTAGAAATTACCTATTGCCAGTTGCATAAATTAACAACTCCGAGGAGAAAGAGTGAGACATGGAGGGGGACCTTCACTTCCATCTTTGATGCCATTGGAGTCAAAATTGATGTAACTGTATTCAGACATCACCTGTGGGACTGCTGATAATTTGCTGTTTTTTTTTCTGAAAGTAGCTGCTTTTCTGTTCAGATTTAAATCAGACCAAGAGATTTCAAACAAAAATTGCTGGAAAAGCTGAGCAGGTCTGGCAGCAAAAAGAGGTCACTACTTAGCTAGGTCCAAGAAGATATTATCCAAGCCTAACTTAAACTAGCAGTCACACTCAGTTCCTCTTTGTGTACATTGTATTCAAGTTCCAATCCTCCCCAATCCATTTTGGAGGATGAGGCATTGCTTCCAGCTTCTGTTACTGGGGAGCAAGGGAGAGTTAGGGAGGATAGCAGAGGCCAATCATAGAGCAGTACATCAAAATATATTTTAACCTAATCTGCAAACAGGCAGAATCAAACATAATCCTGGTTTAATCATCTAACTTGAGTCTACTCCATACTGATGTTAGTAGAGATTAAGACTGAGTAATGTGTAAAGGTAGAATTGCAACAATCCCATGGGCTAGGTTACCAATACTGCCACAGCACAGACTGACTACAAGTGATCTTAAAAACACAATTAGATTATCCTGAGGAGGCCAATCCATTAAACCAATTGATTTCAGCACCTGATACAGATGGCTATAATCCCCATCAAAAAATTGTTTGGCCAATTTGCCAGCAATGAATTGCCCTTCGTTGGGTATGGTACTCCCACACTAGGTCCTTTATAGAACCATCAAATATTTGCCAAACAGCATATGCGCATCTTGTGGCAACTTCCTTTTGACACACCCAGTCACTTTAAACCTCCTTTAAATATGTTCTGACCCTTGACTCAAAGCCACTCAGGACTGCAACGTATGAACAGAACCTCTCAGGTGAGCATCAGTGTTCTCAGATACGAAACTACAGCAGGTTTCATACAGGTTTCAGTCCCTTCTGTTGGATTATTAAACTTGTCCTACAGTCCCACACGACAGATATAGACCTGTCCCCATTCTACAGGTACGAGATATATGACAGATGCACAGACCTTCTCAACAGCTATGCAGACCCGTTCAACACGTACATAGACCCACTTGATCTTTGACTTTGCAACTCCCATATTAGAGAATGAAGACGAGCTTGCATTTCTTTTGCATCTTTTCTGGGCTCAGGACATCCCAAACACTTTGCAGTCAATTAAATACTTTTGAAGTGTCGTCACTACAGTAGAATGGGAAACATGACAGTCAGTTCATGCACAGAAGGCTCCCACAAATAGCAGTCTGTTAATGGATATACAACTTATTTTACTTGGTATTGGTATAAATATTGGCAAGCAAAGTAGGGAGAACTTCCCTCCCATTCTTTGAAATTCTGCCATTTAGTCCTTTACATGCACTTGAAAGGGCTGATAGGATCTCAGTTCAAAGTCTCATCTACATGAGGGTATCTCTGACAGTACAACACTCCCCACAGTATTGCAGTGAAATATCAGCCTGGGTTGGATGCTAGTAAATCAGAATGACACTTGAATTCATAAATTTCTCACTCCCTTTCTGCAGTGTCAACGCATCCACTGTGCTTTTCTCCAGATTAGACCTCACACTGTGTTAATACCATGGTCTTTTCCTTCCTTCAAAGTTATTTGCAAAAAGCCTAGCAATTATGCTTATACTTTATCTAAGTATCGCTTCTCCCATACTGGAGTTGGGGTCCATTCAGCATTTTCTGTTCCTTGAAAGCAGTTAACTGAAGAGGAATCAAACCTGAATCCTTGTGGTTTGAGCAGTTCAGCTATCTCCTGTCAAGGTCAGATGTGTAATTGAGAGAACTCATCATAAGAGATTGTTTGCAACAGATGATGTGAAGTGGATCTGTTTATTTTAAAACAATGGGATCCACTCCTGGTGGGTCCTAGTTTGTTATTGTATATCATTGGGGTACAGTACTTGTGGGGACAAATCTATATAACACTGGGGTACGGTATTGGAGGAGACAGATCTGTCACTGTATAACACTGTGATATAGTACCGGTGTGGACAGATTTGTCACTGTAGAACACTGAAGTCCGAGTTCTAATGGATACAGTCCATTGCTTTATAACACTGGATAAAGTACAGCTGGTTCATCACTACATAACACTTGGATCCAATGTTTCTGCTGTATAATACTGAGGGGACAGCACGGCTGGGTAGAGGTTTTCAGTAGGATATTGTACTCATCAACACAGGTCCATTGATTTATAACATTTGATTTGTTTTAGTGAATATTGGTTTTGCTGACTGTATCAGCATTTATTGTGCAACTTGTATTGCACTAGAGAAGGTGGTGGTGTGCTGCCTTCTTGAACAACTGCAATCCAGTTGCTGTGGGTAAACCCACCATGTTCTTAGGAGTGGAGTGCCAAGATTTTGACTCAGTGACACTGAATGAATGTCAATATATTTCCAAGTCAGAATGGTAAATGATTTAGACAGGAACTTGCAAGTGGTGGTATTCCAAATATCTGCTGCCTTTGATGTTCTAACTGGTGGTGGTTGTAGATTTGGAAGGTGCTGCCTAAGGAGAATTTCTGCAATGTGTCTTGTAAATGGTACACATTACTGACGACTGAGCATCAGTGGTGAAGGAAGTGAACGTTTGTAGATGTGGTGCCAGTTAAGCAGTCTACTTTGTCCTGGATGGTGCTAAGCTTCTTGAATGTTGTTGGAGCTCATCCACCCAAGTAGGGAGTATTCCATCACATTTCTGACTTATGCCTTTGTAAGTGGAAGACAGGCTTTAGGGACTCAGGAAGTGAGCTACTCATTGCAGAACCTCCAGCCTTTAACCCACTCTTGTAGCCATAACCTTTCTAAATGCAGTCCAGTTTCTGGTCAATGGTAACCTGTAAGATATTGATTCGGAGGAACTGAACATCGATAATGTCTTTGAATATCAAGGAGTGTTTTGTTAGATTCTCTCTTGTTGGCAAAGGCCATTGTTTGTTAATTGTGTGGCACATATGTTACCTGTCATTTGTTAGCCCAAGTCAGGATATTTATCTAAGTCTTGCGGTTTTGGACATGGACTGCTTCAGTATCTGAGGAGATACACATGATGCTGAACATTGTGCAATCATCCGGAGCTGAATGGACTGACTCCAACATGCACAACCATCTTCCTTTCTGCTCAGTATACTAAAACACCATGATACCTCACTGGAACCAGATGAGAGCAGTCCCATCCAGCTAGACTGTATTTTGTTTTATCAGTGGAAAAATATGCTTTACTTATCGAAAGAAATCTTTATGTTCATGTACTGTTAAGGAAGCCGTTCAGATCTATACTATCTTTACTTATAGAAAACAAATTAAGTCTTGATGTTCACCATTCTCTCCTTACAATCAACCTCTTGGCATTTAGCTGGGCATGAGCAGGGCCCAATTACTGAATGGAACCCCATTATTCTTTGGCAGGGGAACCTTGCACAGTGGTCTTTCCCCACCGTGCCTTGGCAGCAGCTGTCCCAAGCTTTAGTACATCCCTCAGCACATAGTCCTGGACCTTAGAATGTGCCAGTCAGAGTCAACTCCTTTAACTGGAAGACCAGCAAGTTTCAGGCAGACCAAAGAGGGTCTTTCATCGAGTAGATAGTCCTCCAAGCACAGTTGATGTTTGTTTCAGCATGCATCCTGAGGAACAGATTGTAGAATATAGGTCAGGTGAATTGGCCATGCTAAATTGCCCGTAGTGTTAGGTAAAGGGGTAAATGTAGGAGAATGGGTGGGTTGCGCTTCGGCGGGTCGGTGTGGACTTGTTGGGCCGAAAGGCCTGTTTCCATGCTGTAAGTAATCTAATCTAATATAATACAATGTCCCGGAGCTGTTCAGGATGAACCTCAACAAACACCACTGCATTCCTCTCCAGGCTTCCTCTGCACATTCCAGAAGGAGGTCTGTGACAGTCTCACCCCCTCCAAAGCTGCTTCGAGGGCAGCGTGTGGTGGCGCAGAGAGTCCGGGCACACATAAAGGATCTCACAGGCAGAGCTCTTTTCACCATCAGCCAAGCAATGTCCCGGAGCTTGTTTGAAAATTCTGACAATGAGGCATTCTAGCAAATGACTTTGGCAGTCTGCCCAGGGAACCGCTCCACAGGATCTACACTCTCCTTTTCCCGAAGGGTCCCAAGGATGCTATGAGCTGACAGCTTTCTGATGAACTTGTGGTCAAATATGTTTTCCTTCCCAAATTTATCCACGAAGGACAGGTAATACACTCCTCCCGCGAGGAGGTTGAGCAATTCATCAACTTCACCAACACATTCCATCTCGACCTTAAATTCACCTGGACCATCTCTGACAACTCCCTCCCCTTCCATCTCCATTAATGAGGACCGACTTGACACTGACATTTTTTACAAACCCACCAACTCCCACAGCAACCTGGATTACACCTCTTCCCACCTTCTGCAAAAAATGCCATCGCGTATTCCCAATTCCTCCACCTCTGTTGTATCTATTCCTAGGAGGACCAGTTCAACCACAGAACACACCAGATGGCCTCCTTCTTTAGAGACCGCAATTTCCCTTCCCATGTGGTTGAAGACACCCTCTAACACATCTTGTCCACATCCCACCCTTCCGCCCTCAAACGCCACCCCTCCAACCGTAACAAGGACAGAACCCCACAGGTCCTCACCTTCCACTCTACCAAACTTCGCATACACCACATCATCCGGCGACATTTCCACCATCTCCAAATGGACCCCACCACCAGGGATTTCCCTCCCCACCCCTTTCCGCAAAGACCGTTCCCTCCGTGACTACTTGGTCAGGTCCACGACCCCCAACAACCCACCCTCCCTTTCTGGCACCCTCCCCTGCCACCGCAGGAATTCCAAAACCTGCTCCCACACCTCCTCCCTCACCTCCATCCAAGGCCCTAAAGGAGCCTTCCACATCCATCAAAGTTTTACATGCACATCCACCAATATCATTTATTGTATCCGTCGTTTCTGATGCGGTCGCCTCTATATTGGGGAGCCTCCTAGCAGAGCGCTTTAGGGAACATCTCCGGGACACCCACACCAATCAACCCCACCGCCCTGTGGCCCAACATTTCAACTCCCCCTCCCACTCTGCTGAGGACATGCAGGTCCTGGGCCTCCTCCACCGCCTCACTCCCTCACCACCCGACGCCTGGAGAAGAACGCCTCATCGTCTGCCTCAGAACACTTCAACCCCATGGCATCAATGTGGATTTCACCAGTTTCCTCATTTCCCCTTCCCCAACCTCACCCCAGCTCCAACCTTCCAGCTCAGCACCGCCCTCATGACCTGTACTACCTGCCTATCTTCCTTTCCACCTATCCACTCCACCCTCCTTCTCTGACCTATCACCTCCATCCCCACCCCCCGTTCACCTATTGTACTCTATACTACTTTCTCCCCACCCCCACCTCTTTTATCTCTCCACTCTGCAAGCACCCTGCCTCTATTCCTGATGAAGGGCTTTTGCCAGAAACATTGATTTTCCTGCTTCTCGGATGCTGCCTGACCTGCTGTGCTTTTCCAGCACCACTCTAATCTCAACTCTGGTTTCCAGCATCTGCAGTCCTTGTTTTTACCTAGGTAATACACAACAGGCCAACTACTTGGAGCATTCTGTGGTAGTGAGACTAGGCCCATCCGAGAGGGCTGGAGATGGACGCTATGTTCATCCTGTCAAAAGCCTACTGACAGCTCAGCTGGAATGTGGAGGAATAGCTCTTCTTTGTCATACTGACACCATTGTCACTGCTCCATTTTTGTCCTTTTGAAAGTTTATCATTAAACTATTCAAACCAGTCTGTCCAGAAGTGAAAAGCGTTGATAGGCTCATTGTATAGATGACATGATTTGGAGATGCCAGTGTTGGACTGGGGTGTACAAAGTTAAAAATCACACAACACCAGGTTATTATACATGTGTCACACACTCATCTATGCAAAGTTAAAAATCACACAACACCAGGTTATAGTCCCAACGCGTCGCTCCGAAAGCTAGTGTGCTTCCAATTAAACCTATTGGACTATAACCTGGTGTTGTGTGATTTTTAACTTTGCATAGATGAGTGTGTGACACATGTATAATAAATTCTTTTCTGAGCACTCGAAAATGCAAACTTCTCAGTGGCTGAGTCAAATACCACCTCCCAACTCCACAATTCAAACACAGTACTGCTTGGCTTGTACTGAAACAATCGCAGACCATCATGATGCAGAACAACTATTTCTACTGCCTGTGAGTTCAGAGCTGTATGGTCTAATCATCTCCATAACATTCTGCTTTCCCAGGTACAAGTGAAAAATGTCCTAGGAGAAAGTGAGGGCTGCAGATGCTGGAGATCAGAGCTGAAAATGTGTTGCTGGAAAAGCACAGCAGGTCAGGCAGCATCCAAGGAGCAGGAGAATCAACGTTTCGGGCATGAGCCCTTCTTCAGGAATGAGGAAAGTGTGCCAAGCAGGCTAAGATAAAAGGTAGGGAGGAGGGACTTAGGGGAGGGGCGTTGGAAATGCGATAGGTGGAAGGAGGTTAAGGTGAGGGTGATAGGCCGGAGTGGGGGTGGGGGCGGAGAGGTCAGGAAGAAGATTGCAGGTTAGGAAGGTGGTGCTGAGTTCGAGGGTTGGGACTGAGACAAGGTGGGGTGAGGGGAAATGAGGAAACTGGAGAAATCTGAGTTCATCCCTTGTGGTTGGAGGGTTCCTAGGCGGAAGATGAGGCGCTCTTCCTCCAGCCGTCGTATTGCTATGATCTGGCGAAACAACTTAAAATAAATTAATCTGGTTTATTCTAGAAGTTTTCAAGTATCCTTCTTTACATCAACACCGAACTTTAATTCTGAAAGGAGGATGTTGCCAGAGTTGGAAGATTTGAGCTATAGGGAGAGGCTGAACAGGCTGGGGCTCTTTTCCCTGGAGCATCAGAGGCTGAGGGGTGACCTTATAGAGGTTTATAAAACCATGAGGGGCATGGACAAGGTAAACAGACAAGGTCTTTTCCCTGGGGTGGGGGAATCCAGAACTAGAGGGCATAGGTTTAGGGTGAGAGGGGAAAGATATAAAAGGGACCTAAGGGGTAACTTTTTCACGCAGAGGGTGGTATGTATATGGAATGAGCTGCCAGAGGATGTGGTAGAGGTTGGTACAATTGCAACGTTTAAAATGCATCTGGATGGGTATATGAATAGGAAGGGTTTAGAGGAATATGAGCTGAGTGCTGGCAGGTGGGACTAGATTGGGTTGGGATACCTGGTTGGCATGGACGGGTTGGACCAAAGGGTCTGTTTCCATGCTATACATCTCCATGACTCTAAGTAGATAGTCATTTGTGGGGCGAGGGAACTCTGTATACTCACTGCTAAGCCTTTTGCAACGACAGAAAATCCACCACTCAGAGGAACCAGTAAAGTCTGCTTAGAAATAATCCCCATGTGCCTACTGTCCACATATTCATGCATGCAGATCTGAGCAGGCACAATCAGGTGAATTATCAGTGAGATGTGGTTGCAAGTTCCTTTTGCATTCTATTTCAGGAAATACAGACTTACAATTTTATGGAACCTTTCAGGTCCTCAGGATATCTGAAAGCACTGACAGCCAGTGATGTACTTTTTGAAGTTTACTCACTGTTGTAGTGTAGGAAACATAGCAGCCAAATGGTGCACAGCAAACTTTGCACAAAAAGCAATGTGAAAATCAGCAATGCTTTTGTTTTAGGGATGTTAGTTCACATGAGGGAGAATTCCGCTGCTATTCCTCTTACCAGGTGTCTCATCTGGAAGATAGCACTTTCACCAGTGTGGCACTCCCTTTGTACTTGCTGGCAGCAGACATCTCAATGCACTGGAGCAATACCACCAACACTCTCTGCACAAAATCCTGCAAATCCACTGGAAGAAAGTTCCAAGAACAGGAGTCCTCAACCAGGGCAACATCCCCAGCATCGAGGCACTGACTACCTTTGATTGGCTACAACAGGCTAGGCACATCATCCACATCACCATCACGAGACTCCCCAAGCAGGTGCTCTACTCCCGGGTGGACAGAAGAAGCACCTCAGTGATACATTGGCGAAGTACTGCATTCCCACAGACACCTGGGAATCCAACACCATCCAAAATGGAGGAGGAGCATTCAAGAAGGTTTCAAGGAGGTGCTGTCAGGAAAAGAAATGGAAGCCATGCGAAAACAGTGAAAGGAATGCACTGCCACACCAATGCCCCACCCACTCCTTCCTGAGACCATCACCTGTCACAAGTGTAACTGAGCCTGTAGTAGCCACATATAGCCACCAATGGACTCACTCTGATAGTGGAAGAGAGTCATCGTCGTCAACAAGGGACTGCCAATGATGGTGAGTACTTGCTGAAATGCTTGTAGTTCATTGTGACTCTGAAGCATTCATCCAGGCTGTCAAGGAGTGTGAGTTCCCACTGTCAGCTGTATTGCATGGAGAGTCAAGTGTCAGATCCACCCCTCCCTCAACTAAGCTTCTTGTCAGAGCACAGCAGTTCAGGCAGCATCCAAGGAGCTTCGAAATCGACGTTTCGGGCAAAACCCGAAACGTCGATTTCGAAGCTACTTGGATGCTGCCTGAACTGCTGTGCTCTTCCAGCACCACTAATCCAGAATCTGGTTTCCAGCATCTGGAGTCATTGTTTTTATCTCTAAGCTTCTTGTCAGCACTGCCCTCTGCTTTGCCACTTCTGGGCTGTGCCAGAGGACACAGATGAGATGAAGGGTTTCAAAACACAAAATGGGAGAGGCTAAAGCTCAATTTAACACTCAAGATCCATTTCCCTAATTTCTCAATAACCAATCATTGGAAGAACTCATTTCCCTTTAAGGTGAAGGCACAAATAAATACATTATAATTTAAGACTCTGATGAAATCTAGTTTCAATATAGGAGAAAGTGAGAACTGCAGATGTTGGAGATCAGAGTCAAAACATGTGGTGCTGAAAAAGCACAGCCAGTCAGGCAGCATCCGAGGAGCAAAACAGTTGACATTTCGAGTATAAGCTCTTCATCAGGAAGGTGGGTCAGGAGGGGACTCAAAAGAGCTGAGAGATAAATGGGAGGGGGATGGGGCTGGGAGGGAGGTAGCTTGGAATGCAATAGGTAGACAAAGTGGGGGGCTGATGGTGATAGATCCAAGCAGAGGGTGGAGCGGATAGGTGGGAAGGAAGATGGACAGGTTGGACAATTCAAGACAGCAGTACCGGGTTGGAGGGTTGGATCTGGGATGAGGTGGGAGGAGGGGAGATTATGAAACTGGTGAAATTGACATTGATCCCCTGTGGTTGGAGGATCTCAAGGCAGAAGATGAGCTGTTCTTCCTCCAGACATCTGGGTGCCTAAGATTAGGCAGTGGGGCAGTGGAAGAGGCCCAGGCCTTGCATGTCCTTGGTGGAGTGGGAGGAAGAGTTGAAGTGTTCGGCCACAGGGTGGCGGGTTTAATTGGTGCATGTGACCCAGAGATGTTCTCTGAAACCTTCCGCAAGTTGGCGTCCTGTCTCCCCAATGTAGAGGAGACCACATTGAGAACTGTGCACACAGTAGATGAGGTGTTTGGATGTGCAGAAAAAGCTCTGCCGGATGTGGAAGGATCCTTTGGGGCCTTGGATGGAGGTGGGGGGAAGGTGTGAGTGTCTCATTGAACGTTCTAAGCCACAGTATTTATTCTGGTCAATAGAGTTGGAGTAATGAGTCCAATAAACATAGATTGCACACATCTTAACAATCTGTGCATCTACCTGGAGTTCACACAGCCCCTATGTAATACACAACAGCTTCCCACAGTCCGACCCTTTTCTCTGATATAGCAAACCCATATAGTTCCTTCGACAGGATGTAAATTCAATCCATTTACTCCCCTTGTTTAATGTAATGAATTATTCACTCCATACATTTTCAGTGGTACACACTGCTTAGTGTGCACAACTCTCTCACAGTGTGATACACTGCTCCTTATGTAACATATCTAGCGGTTTTCAGCGCAACAAATTCTCAAACAATACTGCTTATCTCTACGGCCTATCTGATATAAACCTCGGTTCACTCTGTACAGCTATTTTGCTTGCCCACTTTGAGCAGGACAAGATCATCACAGAGATTATTAATACAATGAATGTCCTTGGACATTTAGTTGAACAAATAACAGATATATATCAACGGAGCAGGAAAGATAAGATTGAGGTTTAAGGCAGTTTCTTTTCTGTACCTAGCAATTATGAACTGGCACAAACTCATTTATGGTGAGGTCCCAACTTGAGAGGACCAACAAAAGTTGATCATACCAATGCGAACCTCAACATTTTTTGAGATCTGCTATAATTGAGTGGTAAGCTTACCTTTCTGAACATGAATGATATCTGGGAAATTGGACAGTAGGCCTTGGTACAGGGAAAGTGTGTCCAACATATGGAACAGATCATTCTTGGGCTGTTCTGCAAACAACTCTCCAATGGCTTCATACGTTTTACCAGTGTTGGAAATGGCCTTGTTCAGAGGGACTGCAAGATGTGGTTGATCCAATTCAAATGCCTGACTTATTGAATTAAAAGCATTGCCTAATTTCTGAAATTCCTTCCTGAAGCCTCCAACATGTTTGCGGCAGAGGTCTGTGGCCACATTGGTCAGTTGCAGCACACTGTCATCCATCCTCTTGGAGAAGGTTTTGAACGTGTCCACCCTCTCCTCCACATCCTGAAGATCCTGATGCTCCTGTGGGATTTGGATGGTCAGGAAAGAATTGGCACCGACTAATTCATCTTTCTCCATCCGTCTTTTTCCCTGTTTCCAGGCCCTGTCATCTGTGCAAGTTAGGAAGTGTTGAAATCCCTCGTATTGGGAAAGCACTGGATGGCTTGTCATGTGGTCCATCCACAGAATCAAGCGTCTCTTGCGTTTCTCAATGAAATCATCTTCAAATCGGCCAGTCGCCTGTTTCTCTGGCAGATGTGGCACAGAGATGACAGAGAACTTGTGCAGTAGCCTGTTGTGTAGCCAGTCAAAGTGTTTGTAGCGACGATAAACAGGGTTGTTGGTTTGACTAGGCGTCAGCTTGTAGGAGATGTAACTCTTGATGCCTTTAAACTTGGTTTGCTTGGTGGGTTCCTCAATGGTACAGGTAAAGGGGTGAGGGCTCTCGCTCCACTGAGGCCCATCAGGGCTCATCACCACACCATAGGTTTCTGAAGTCTTAAAGACAGCAGGTACCTCACCCAGAATGAATGCCTCTCCTCCAGATCTAACAAAACTTGAGAAACGATTGAAGTTCTTGCCCACAGCACTGCTTTTAGTGCTAAGCCTGCTGGCAGTGCTGTCCTGCCTCTCCACTGATGGCTTTTGCCTGTACGTCACGTTGGGATATGGGGAGACTGTATATGGATGGAGATGATTGTGGCCATTGGTGTTACTGGACACACCAGGTTCATCGAACACAGTGGAAGAGTCATCCCAGTCATCCCAATCATCATCATCATCTTCCTCATAGCTGCCCTGTTGGTAGGAGGAGGCTGAACTGGGGGAATAAATTGCAGAGTGATTCCCTGGTGAGTGGTGAGTGAAAGTGGAATTGGAAGTGTATGGTAAGGGTGTGCTGGGCTTGAGAATTTCCACATAAGAAGCTGGAAAGAGGCCTTTTTCTCCTCGACTGTTCTGGCCTTCCAGCCAACCATCCAAAGACTTCTCGTTAAAAACCAGCAGCTGCTCGTTTTCGTGGATGCTGATCTCCTCGGGGTTCTCACTCTGAAAGCTGTAAAGAGCTTTGGCTTTGATGGAAGCCATGGTCCAAGGATGGGGAAGGGGGCTGCAGCAGTATCTCCTCGGGGATCTGGCAGCTGGAGGTGGGTGCGGACTATCGCTTCAACTCACTCCTCCCCAGCTCGGCTTTCTCCAGTCGGGAAAAGGACGGCGGGCGGCTAGTTCGCAGCTCCTACCGACTCCCCTGCTCCGAGTACATTGTTCAGCTCGGTAGTTTGTTCCTTGCGTCCAAGTCCCAGCTGTAAGCTGTGTCCCGGGAGTCTGTGACCTCTCAAGCGATGGCTGCGGCCAAACTCCTCTTTGTTATGATGAGCTCCCGTACTTTGACGCGCAGCAAAAGTTTTGCAGCTTGCAAAAGAAGTTCGCGACTGCCCTCTAGGTATTGGATATTGGACACTCCAAGGAAACACATCCCATTGATCCTTCTAAAGTGCCGGGATCAAGGCAGGCACTGACTGCTGCGGTTTGGTCCGGTCAACACCCCCTCCCTCCGTCCATGGTAACTAACCAACCAGTGTAAGGGTTTTGTGGGTTATTTGACCATTGGGCTCCGGCCAAATTAGAGCACAGTGACACGAGGAGGCCAGTCAGCTCCTCAACATTGTGCACAATGATCATGGTTGACATGGGGTGGGGGGAAGAACAGGGAACAGGGGATAGAAAAAGATTCTGAAATTTAGCGCATTTTATCTTTCCAACTAACGTGCAGAGATTTTATGCAAACAAACACAGAGTGTACTGGAGAGCACAGCGAGTGTTTGAAACGTTAAAATGAAACAAGTGACTGCAGATGTTGGAAATCTGAAACAAAAAATAGAGATTGCTGGAGAAACTCAACAAGTATGGCTGCATCTGTTACACTCTCTACACGTGCTGCTTGACTAAGTTTCTCGGCAATTTAACATAGAACATAGCACAGCACAGAACAGGCTCTTCAGCCCACGATGTTGTGCCGACCATTGATCCTCTTGTATGCACCCTCAAATTTCTGTGACCATATGCATGTCCAGCAGTCTCTCAAATGTCCCCAATGACCTTGCCTCCACAACTGCTGCTGGCAACATATTCCATGCTCTCACAACTCTCTGTGTAAAGAACCCGCCTCTGACATCCCCTCTATCCTTTCCTCCAACCAGCTTAAAACTATGACCCCTCGTGTTAGCCATTTCTGGCCTGGGAAATAGTCTCTGGCTATCAACTCTAACTATGCCTCTCATTATCTTGTATACCTCAAAAGCTTCTGTTTTTGTTTCAGATTTCCAACATCTGCAGACATTTATTTCATTTTAATGTTTCAAACAATAACAGGAATTGCTGGAGAAACCGCTGAGATTCTTTATCTTTATTTCAGTCATTTTAGTGCTGTATGGACAATTATATCACCTCCATCAAACTATACCTTATGTCATGGAACTGGTGTCAAAGTATAGACAAGGTGTATGAGAATAAAAATATTCACTGTCCCTATTTCTGGCAGAAGCAGCGACATTCCAGTGAAAATAAAAACGAGCATCTCTGGTCTGATCTTTTCCTCATACTGGCCATCCAATCATATCTGAGAAAGTGAGGACTGCAGGTGCTGGAGATCAGAGTCCAGAGTGTGGTGCTGGAAAAGCACAGCAGGTCAGGCAGCATCCGAGGGGCTGATGAACAGCTTATGCCTGAAACATTGATTCTCCTGCCCTCGGATGCTGCCTGACCTGCACACCATCCAATTATATCCAAGTACATTCCAAATGATCTTCACCACATAAAAGTGACTGCTTCAAACCTAGTCTCAATGAAGTTCTACACTGTCAAACTTGCTCACAGACATTTCAACTATCTTTAAAAAAACAATTAAACTTGTGATCGCTTTATTCATAAATACAACTGGACATGCCATACATATGTAAACATTCCATTTCTCTGCGTATCGAAACAGAGTAATCATTCCTATTTACAGGTTGGTGCGATTACATTGAGCTGAGGCGTCAGCAGAGCCCAAATGACTGCGTGGGCCCCCTGCTCTTCTTTAGGCAGGCCGGTCTTTCCCCACCGCGCCTTGACAGCAGCTGCCCAAGCTTCAGCGCGTTCCTCAACATGTAGTCCTGGACCTTGGAATGTGCCAGTCTGCAACACTCAGTTGGGGTCAACTCCTTCAGCTGGAAGATCAACAGGTTTCGGACTGCCCACAGAGTGTCTTTCACCAAGTTGATGATCCTCCAGGCACATTTGATGTTTGTCTCGGTGTGCGTCCTGGGGAACAGGCCGTAGAGCAGGGAGTCCCGCGTCACGGGGCTGCTCAGGATGAACCTTGACAAACACCACTGCATTCCTCTCAAGACTTCCTCTGCATAGGCACATTCCAGAAGGAGGTGTGTGACAGTTTCGTCCCCCCTGCAGCTGCTTCGAGGGCAGCGTGCGGTGCGGCAGAGAGTCCGGGCGTACATAAAGGATCTCACAGGCAGAGCCCTTCTCACCACCAGCCAAGCCATGTCTTGGTGCTTGTTGGAAAGATCTGGTGATGAGGCATTCTGCCAAATGGCTTTGACAGTCTGCTCAGGGAACCGCTCGACAGGATCCGCCCTCTCCTTTTCCCGAAGGGTCTCAAGGACACTACGTGCTGACCACTTGTGGTCAAAGGTGTTTTTCTTCATAAATTTCTCCACGAAGGACAGGTGATACGGAACGGTCCAACTACTCGGAGCGTTCCGCAGCAGCGAGGCCAGGCCCATCCTTCACAACACCGGGGACAGGTAGAACCTCAGTACGTAGTGACACTTGGTGTTTGCGTACCGGGGATCTACGCACAGCTTGATGCAGCCACACACAAAGGTGGCCATCAGGGTGAGGGTGGCATTGGCGTGTTTTTTCCCCCATTGCACCATTATTTGTACATTATGTCTCTTCTGACCCGGTCCATCTTTGATCTCCACATGAAGTGGAAGATGGCCCGGGTGACTTGTGATCGCTTCTCAGCCTTTTGGCTAAAATCAAGTGTCTGTTCTTATCAGGACGGGGGTCGAGTTGCGAGTCATCAGAGCTAGTGGAGATCATCGCTGGATCATGATCGGACGTTGGAGGATTGTTTGGTTGTGCTGACCTGCTATTGATGGATCTTCATGCTGGCTACGGCCTAACGCAAATTCAGGAACCAGCCAACCTCAGAGCTATGGCCTCAACAGCTGCCCGCACCCCGGGCCAGGGCGTTCGCAACACAGTCAGGGTGACTGTCAAGAAGATGGAGGACCGTACACCCGTTGATCGGACGGTGTTTGTCAAGAAGATTTTGCTTGAGTACTGTGAGTTCGCTGCAGTGGATGTGTACTGCCTGCAGGATTTCCCTGGGGCAGGCTACTTTGACGTCACCTTCAGGAGCGTGAAGCAATGCGAGCAGCTTCTGAAGGTCTTCAAGGAAAAGGAAGGGTAGCCGCTGTTCTCCATCTTGTCGGCGGTCCCATTGTGTGTGCTTCATGCACAGAGGAGTCGGGTTGTTACGATCCACATGTACAACCCCTATGTTCCAGCAACCGATGTCCTGACGTTCCTGAGAAGGTATGTGCAGGTTGAGAGAGAAAGCACCGACGTGGTTGACCCTTTCAGGATCTGGACCAGCAAACGACAGGTCAAGGTAACCCTGAGCATTGATGCCATTGGGAACATCCTCCACCCACCCTCCAGCTTTGCTATCGGAGGGAGCAGAGGGTACCTGACGTACACAGGGTAGCCAAAAGTGTGCCGAACCTGCAGGAGGTCAGGCCACATGGCGGCGGAATGCAAGGTCACGATCTGTCGGAACTGCAAGAATGAGGGCCACACGACCAAAGAACGCAAGGAGGCCAAAAACTGCAGTCTGTGCGGGAAGGTGGGCCATGTGTACAAGGCCTGCCCAAGCCGAGGGGCCACCACCTACGTGCAGATGGCCGGAGGTGGGCCGCAAAAGGACAGCAAGGCACCACTAACCAGCAAGGGAACAGTGTCTGGGGGCATGCAAAAGGAAGGACAGGCCGGAGCAGAGCAGATGTCAGCTACTGGAGAGGTACAGCGGCCGAGCGAAGCTCCGACAGGACAGATGGAGGAGGAGGAGAAGGGAAAGAAGGAGGTAGAGGAATGGATCCTGGTACAAAACAGGAGGAAGAAAACCCGCCAGGCCGCTAAAACCTCCCAGAAAAGGGGGAAACAGCAGCTGCACGGGGAAGACACGGACAGCTCTTCGGAGGGTGAGGATGGGCGCAAGGAGGGTCGTCACTAATAGAAGAGACAGAGCGCTGCGGGAGAAAGGAGGGCAGCACCTGCCAAACAAGGGATGAACCTCCTGAGGCAATGGGAAACGACCACCCCCCACCAGGTGAAAGCCAGGAGGGCCCCACCGCCACACAGCTCCAGGTCACTGGGAGCAACGACCCTCTGACAGCCCCACTGTCAGATATAGAAGCAGACAGCGTGGACCCTGGTCCCGGCCCAATGACACCGGAGCGGGCAAATGGACCAAGTGAGGAGCTGGACAGCTACCTCAGCCCTGCGAGGGTCCAGCAGTTCATGTTCACCATAGGGATGCAGACAGCTACCCCAGAGGAGCAGGACCAGCGGCAAATGGACACGGGTAACCTCACAACTTGTTAAAAATGGGGATAAGAATTGCAAGTATTAATGTGCGCAGCATAAAATCTGCTGCGCGATGTGTTTCAACGCTGGCCTTCCTCGCCAATGTTAAAGCCGATGTCCTGTTTCTGCACGAGTGTGGGATACCACACCTCAGCAGTTACAGGAGATGGTCGAGCTTGTGGGCCCATGGGCCGTCAGTTTGGTTGGGGGGCAACAATAACCGCTCCTCAGGCCTGGGTATTCTGTTGCAAGGAGGCAACTTCACCATCTCTGAGGTTAAGGAGGTGGTGGGTGGGCGCCTCCTTGTTGCTGATGTTACATACAGAAACGCTCCTCTGAGACTAATCAATGTGTATGCCCCAGCGGGTAAGAGTGAACGGTTGGCCGTCCTACAACAGCTTCCACTGTTGCTGGCTACGTCCAGGCCAGTCATTCTGGCTGGAGACTTCAACTGTATCATTGATGCAGATGGACGATCCGGCAGGGGGGACAGTAAACAGGATGCCACGTCCACAGCCCTGATGGAAACAGTCGAAGATGCCAAGCTGCACAACGTCTTCAGCACTCCTGCAGATGGAACGCAGCGCAGATACACCTGGTCACGGGCAGACGGGTTTATCCGCTCAAGGATAGATTACGTGTTTGTGTCCCGAACGTTCTCGGTCAGAACCACCAACGTCTTCTCTGACCACTGCCTCCTGCTGGCCGACTGTCACCTACAGGACAAGCAGCGGGCTGGTAAGGGAACGTGGAAACTGAACACTAAGCTGTTGACCCTGGGAAACATCGAGGAGCTCAAGAGGGACTACGCAGGTTGGAGAACCGTGAAGCCCCTCTTTGAGTCTCCAGCGGACTGGTGGGAAACAGTAAAAGGGAACATCAAGAGGTTCTTCATCCTCAAAGGTGCTCAGGAGGTGAGAGAGAGGTGGGGAAAACTGTCCCAGCTCCAGGAAAGTATGCAAAACCTGCACTTGCTGCAGACGTTGGGGGTTGACGTCACGGAGGACCTCAAGGTGGTGAAGGGCCAGCAAGCCTCCCTCTTTGCCTCGGAGGCCTCCAAGATAATCTTCCGGTCCAGGGTCTGCTCGGTGGAGCAGGGCGAGACGTGCTCACATTTCCTCTTCCAGAAGGTGCACAAAGAGAGCTCCGTGCTCAGAAGCCTGAAGGAAGATGGCTTGGTAACATCATCTCAGGCTGACGTCATGAGGATCAGTAAATCCTTCTATGCCAGTCTGTATGACTCGAAGCCAACCGACAGCGCGGCCTCCCAGTCGTTCCTGTCCTCTATCACGGAGGTCTTAGATGACAGAACACGGGAGAGGCTGGACCAACCGCTACCTCTGGATGAGCTGACCAAGGCCCTAGAATCCTTCGAAAAGAATAAAACTCCCAGAAGCGAAGGCTTACCGGTCGAGATCTATTCTGCTCTGTGGGACTTGATTGGCCAGGACCTGCTAGAGGTCTATGTCAGTATGCTTCAGGCAGGTACCATGAGTGAATCCATGAGGAAAGGCATCATCACCCTCATCTACAAGCAGAAGGGGGACAGGGAGGAAATTAGAAATTGGAGACCAATCTCACTGTTAAACACAGACTACAAAATCTTGTCAAAGGTCATCGCCAACCAGGTCAGGTCTGCTCTGGGATTGGTGATTCACCTTGACCAAACCTGTGCTGTACCGGGCAGGAAGATCTCTGAGAGTCTTGCACTCCTCAGGGATACGATCGCCTACGTGCAGGACAGGGCGTGGACACCTGCCTCATTAACCTGGACCAGGAGAAAGCCTTTGACAGGATATCGCATACATATATGAGGAATGTCCTCTCCAAAATGGGCTTTGGGGAGGGAATCGGTAATTGGATCAGACTGCTCTGCACCAACATTGTCAGTGCAGTCTCAATTCATGGGTGGGAATCAGATAGCTTCCCTGTCAGATCTGGAGTCAGGCAGGGCTGCCCTCTCTCTCCTGCCTTGTTTGTGTGTTGCATTGAGCCATTTGCCGAGTCCATCAGGAAGGATGCGAGCCTGAGAGGGGTGACTATTCCTGGCAGTGGGGGCCTGCAGGTTAAGGTCTCCCTGTACATGGATGACGTCGCCGTTTTTCTGCTCGGATCCGCTGTCCGTTCACAGACTCATGTGCATCTGTGACAAGTTTGAGCGGGCCTCTGGGGCCAAGGTCAACCGAGGCAAGAGCGAGGCCATGCTCTTCAGGAACTGGGCCGACCAATCCTCTATCCCCTTCACCATCAGGACCGACTACCTAAAGGTGCTGGGTATTTGGTTCGGTGGAGCTGGGGCATGCGCCAAGACCTGGGAGGAGTGGATCAGGATGATGAAACAGAAACTAAGCAGAGGGGACCAATGGTCGCTCTCCATTGCCAGGAAAAGCCTGATCATCAGGTGTGAGGTACTCTCAGTATTGTTATATATGGCACAGGTCTGGCCTATCCCCAGAACCTGTGCCGCCGCAGTCACCTGGGCCATCTTCCAATTCATGTGGAGATCAAAGATGGATCGGGTCCGAAGAGACACAATGTACAAAGACCTGGGCAATGGGGGAAAAAACATGTCCAATGCTACTCTCACCCTGATGGCCACCTTTGTGTGTGGCTGCATTAAGCTGTGCGTGGATCCCCGGTACGCAAACACCAAGTGTCATTACGTACTGAGGTTCTACCTGTTCCTGGTGTTGCGAAGGATGGGCCTGGCCTCGTTGCCTTGGAACGCTCTGAGTGGTTGGACCCTTCCGTATCACCTGTCCTTTGTGGAGAAGTTTATGAAGAAAAACACCTTTGACCACAAGTCCATCAGGAAGTGGTCAGCACGTAATGTCCTTGAGACCCTTTGGGAAAAGGAGAGGGCGGATCCTGTCGAGCGGTTCCCTGAGCAGACTGTCAAAGCCATTTGGCAGAATGCCTCATCACCAGAACTTTCCAACAAGCACCAAGACATGGCTTGGCTGGTGGTGAGAAGGACTCTGCCTGTGAGGTCCTTTATGCACGCCCGGACTCTCAGCCGCACTGCACGTTGCCCTCAAAGCGGCTGCGGGGGGGAACGAGACTGTCACACACCTCCTTCTGGAATGTGCCTACACAAAGGAAGTCTGGAGAGGAATGCAGTGGTTTTTTGTCGAGGTTCGTCCCGAGCAGCGCCGTGACGTGGGACTCCGTACTCTACGGCCTGTTCCCCGGGATGCACACTGAGATGAACATCAACTGTGCCTGGAGGATCATCAACTCAGTGAAGGACGCTCTCTGGGTGGTCCGAAACCTGTTGATCTTCCAACTGAAGGAGTTGACCCCGACTGAGTGTTGTGGATGGTACATTCCAAGGTCCAGGACTACATGTTGAGGAACGCGCTGAAGCTTGGGGCAGCTGCTGTCAAGGCGCGGTGGGGAAAGACCACCGTGTAACATCTGCCTGCCTAAAGAAGAGCAGGGGGCCCATGCAGTCGTTTGGGCTCTGCTGACGCCTCAGCTAAAAATGTAATCGTACAGACCTGTAAATAGGAATGATTACTCTGTTGTCGGTATGCAAAGAAACTGAAGGCTTACATATGTATGGCATGTCCAATTGTACAGATCATCAAAGTATTTTATGAATAAAGTATATTTTTGAAATAAAAAAAATTAAACTTGTGCAATGAGACCCTGAAGGTCAATGCCAGTAGGAACATCCTCCACCCACCCTCCAGCTTTGCTATCGGAGGGAGCAGAGGGTACCTGACGTACGCAGGGCAGCCAAAAGTGTGCCGAACCTGTGGGAGGTCAGGCCACATGGCGGTGGAATGCAAGGTCACGATCTGTCGGAACTGCAAGAAGGAGGGTCACCCGACCAAGGAATGTAAAGAGGCCAAGAACTGTAATCCGTGTGGGGAGGTGGGCCACATGTACAAGGCCTGCCCAAGACAAGGGGCCACCACCTATGCACAGATGGCTGGAAGTGGCAATGTGAGCTGTGGACCGCAAAAGGCCAGGAAGTACCACAAACCAGGAGAACGATGTCTGGGGGCACCCAGAAGGATGGAGCGGAGCAGACAGCAGCCAGCGGGGAGGTGCAGCAGCCAATCCAAGCTCCTACAGGACAGATGGAGGAAATGGAGGAGGAGCGAACCAAGGTGGCAGAGGAGTGGAATCCTGTAAAAAGGAGGAAACCTCGCCAGGCCCCCAAAACCACCCTGCAAAGGGGGAAACGACACCTGCATGAGGAGGATACAGGCAGTTCTTCAGATGGCAAGGATGGGCGTAAGGAGGGTCGTCATCAGAGGAAGAGACAAAGTGCTGCGGGGAGAAAGAAGGGCAGCACCCCCCAGACAGGAAAAGACAAACCCTCTGAGGAGACTGGTAAAGACCACCCCCCACTCGGTGAGAACCAGGAGGTAGCCACTGCCCCATAGCTCCAGGTAACTGGGAGCAGCGACCCTCTGACAGCCCCGCTGTCAGACAGAGAACTGGACTGTGTGGACCCTGGTCCTGACCCAAAGACACCAGAGCAGGGAAATGCCTGCAGCGTGGAGCCGGACAGCTACCTTAGCCCTGAGAGAGTCCAGCAGTTCGCGTTCACCACAGGAATGCAGATAGCTATCCCAGAGAGACAGGACCAACAGCAAATGGACACTGGTAACCTCATAAACTTTTAAAATGGGGATAAAAATTGCCAGTATTAATGTGCGTAGTATTAAATCTGCTATGCGATGTGTTTCTATGTTGTCCTTCCTCACCAACGTTAAAGCTGATGTCCTGTTTCTGCAGGAGTGTGGGAACCGCACCTCAGCACCTACAGGAGATAGTCAAGCTCGTGGGCCGATGGGCTGTCAATTTGGTCAGCGGGCAACGATAGCTGTGCCTCCGGCCTGGGTATCCTGCTGCAAGAAGGCAACTTCACCGTGAAGCCCCCTCTTTGAGTCTCCAGCGGACTGGTGGGAAACAATAAAAGGGAACATCAAGAGGTTCTTCATCCTCAAAGGTGTCCAGGAGGCGAGAGAGAGGCGGGGAAAACTGTCCCAGCTCCAGGAAAGTATGCAGAACCTGCTCCTGCTGCAGACGTTGGGGGTTGACGTCATGGAGGACCTCAAGGTGGTGAAGGGCCAGCAAACCTCGCTCTTTGCCTCGGAGGCCTCCAAGATAATCTTCCGGTCCAGGGTCCGCACCGTGGAGCAGGGCGAGACGTGCTCACGTTTCTTCTTTCAGAAGGTGCACAAAGAGAGCTCCGTGCTCAGCAGCCTGAAGGAAGATGGCTCGATAACGTCATCTCAGGCTGACGTCATGAGGATCAGTAAATCCTTCTATGCCAGTCTGTATGACTCGAAGCCAACTGATAGCGCAGCCTCCCAGTCATTCCTGTCCTCCATCACGGAGGTTTTAGACGACAGAACACGGGAGAGGCTGGACCAGCCGCTATCTCTGGATGAGCCCTCGAGTCCTTCGAAAAGAATAAAACTCCCGGAAGCGACGGCTTACCGGTCAAGCTCTATTCCGCTCTTTGGGACTTGATTGGCCAGGACCAGGGGGAGGTGTATGTCAGTATGCTTCTGGCAGGTACCATGAGTGAATCCATGAGGAAAGGCATCATCACCCTCATCTACAAGCAGAAGGGGGACAGGGAGGAAATCAGAAATTGGAGACCAATCTCACTATTGAATGCGGATTACAAAATCTTGTCAAAGGTCATCGCCAACCGGGTCAGGTCTGCTCTGGGGTTGGTGATTCACCCTGACCAAACCTGTGCTGTACCGGGCAGGAAGATCGCTGAGAGTCTCGCACTCCTCAGGGATACGATCACCTACGTGCAGGACAGAGGGTTGGACACCTGCCTCATTAGCCCGGACCAGGACAAAGCCTTTGACAGGATATCACATACGTATATGAGAGATGTTCTTTCCAAAATGGGCTTGGGGAGGGAATCTGCAACTGGATCAGACTGCTCTACACCAATATTGTCAGTGCAGTCTCCATCAATGGGTGGGAATCCGATAACTTCCCAGTCAGATCTGGAGTCAGGCAGGGCTACCCTCTCTCTCCTGCCTTGTTTGTGTGTTGCATTGAGCCATTTGCCGAGTCCATCAGGAAGGATGCGAGCCTGAGAGGGGTGACTATTCCTGGCAGCGGGAGCCTACAGGTTAAGGCCTCCCTGTACATGGATGATGTCGCTGTTTTCTGCTCGGATCCGCTGTCCGTGCACAGACTCGTGTGCATCAGTGACCAGTTCGAACGGGCCTCGGGGGCCAAGGTAAATCGAGGCAAGAGCGAGGCCATGCTCTTCGGGAACTGGGCCAACCAATCCTTGATCCCCTTTACCTTCAGGACCGACCACCTGAAGGATCTGGGTATTTGGTACGGGGTGAGCTGGGGCGTGCACTAAGTCTTGGGAGGAGCGTATCAGGAAAGTGAGGCAGAAACTGGGCAGATGGAAGCTACAGTCACTCTCCAAAAAACCTGGTCATCAGGTGTGAGGCACTGTCATTGCTGTTATATGTGGCACAGGTCTGGCATATTCCCAGAACCTGTGCCATCACAGTCACCCGGGCCATCTTCCATTTTATATGGAGATCAAAGATGGACCAGGTCCGAAGGGACTCGATGTATAAAGATCTGGGCAACGGGGGGATAAAATACACCCAATACCACCCTCACCCTGATGGCCACCTTTGTGTGTGGCTGCATCAAGCTGTGTGTGGATCCCCGGTACGCAAACACCAAGTGTCACTACGTACTGAGGTTCTACCTGTCCCCAGTGTTGTGAAGGATGGGCCTGGCCTCGCTGCCGCGGAACACTCCGAGTAGTTGGATCGTTCCATATCACCTGTCCTTTGTGGAGAAATTTATGAAGTAAAACACCTTTGACCACAAGTCCATCAGGAAGTGGTCAGCACGTAGTGTCCTTGAGACTCTTCAGGAAAAGGAGAGGGCGGATCCTGTCGAGCGGTTCCCTGAGCAGACTGTCAAAGTTATTCGGCAGAATGCCTCATCGCCAGAACTTTCCAACAAGCACCAAGACATGGCTTAGCTGGTGGTGAGAAGGGCTCTGCCTGTGAGATCCTTTATGCACGCCCGGACTCTCAGCAGCACCGCATGCTGCCCTCGAAGCGGCTGTGGAGGGGACAAGACTGTTACACACCTCCTTCTGGAATGTGCCTACGTAAAGGAAGTCTGGAGAAGAATGCAGTAGTGTTCGTCGAGGTTCATCCCAAGCAGCTCCGTGACGCGGGACTCCATGCTCGACGGTCTGTTCCCCAGACACACACCGAGGCGAACAGCAACTGTGCCTGGAGGATCATCAACTCAGTGAAAGACACTCTTTGGTCTGTCTGAAACCTGTTGATCTTCCAGCTGAAGGAGCTGATCCCGCCTGAGTGTTGCAGACTGGCACATTCCAAGGTCTAGGACTACGTGTTGAGGGATGTGCTGAAGCTTGGAGCAGCTGTCGCCAAGATGCGGTGGGAAAGACCACAGTGTAAGGTCTGCCTGCCAAAGAACAGGGGGCCCACTCAGTAATCGGGCTTTGCTGACGCCTCATCTAAATATATGGGATAGTAAACGTACAGACCTGTATATATGAATGGTTATTTGATCTCTGTATGTAAAGAAATGCAAGGTGTGCCTATGAATGGCACCATCAATTGTACAGATCATCAAAATACTTTATGAATAAAGTATATTTTTGAAATTTAAAAAAAATTGAACTTGTGCAGTGAGAAAGAGAACCTGAAATCCAATTGGTTTGGTTTTCAGGAGTGTGAAAAATCTGCAATTTGTCAGTTTATAGCTTTGAGCAGATAATTGTTCATCACCAATGGTTTTTAACTGATTTACTCATCTGTCAGCTGCCGATTCTAAAGAAAAAGTAAAGATAATATTCACATTTTTAAAAATTAAGTTCATGCAGAGAAAGGGAATTGACCATGAACAACAACTTGGATCAATCGAACTTTACATTACAGACTGCACCTGGATTAATAGGAATCTGAAAACATATCATTTTCATCAATTGAACTCTTGAGCTTTCATTAGTAGTTATAACCTGGAAGACAGGAAATACAACAAATCAGTTGTAAATGAGATCAATACTTTGCTATAGGAAATATGAAAATATCTGGAAATTTCTACAGACTAGGGAAAAAGTAATAGGACATGGAAGAGCAATATAATGTGGATGGTGGAGATTTGAAATAGAAATAGAAAATGCTGCAAATATACAGCAGGATGAGTATCATGCATGGAGAAAAAACAGTTAACATTTCTAGTCAAGATGATCTTTCATCATAATTCTGTCTCTCTCCACAGATGCCACCCGACCTGCTGAGTGTTAACAATTTCTGTTTTAATGAGAACTGTATTGGAATCGTTATCAGAAATAGGAGTGTGATAGACAGAGAATGGGCTATGCGTGAATTGAATAAAACTATATAAAAGACCATAAGACATAGGAGCAGAAATTAGGCCATTCAGCCCATCATGTAGCTCTGCCATTCAATAGAGCCTGACATTGGTGGTGGGTAAGTTGTGGGAGGGAATCTGAGGGACAGGATTTACATGTATTTGGAAAGGCAAGGACTGATTAGAAATAGTCAGCATGGCTTTGTGTATGGGAAATCACATCTCACGAACTTGATTGAGTTTTTTGAAGAAGTAATGAAGAGGATTAATGAGGGCAGAGCAGTGGACGTGATCTATATGGACTTCAGTAAGGCTTTGACAACATTCCCCCTGGGAGACTGGTTAGCAAGGTTAGTTCTCATGGAATACAGGGAGAACTAGCTATTTGTATACAGAACTGGCTTGAAGGTAGAAGACAGAGGGTGATGGTGGAGGGTTGCTTTTCAGACTGGAGGCCTGTGACCAGTGGTGTGTCAGAAGGGTCAGTGCTGGGTCCACTGCTTTTTGTCATTTATATAAATGATTTGGATGTGAACATAGGAGGAACTGTTAGTAAGTTTGCAGATGACACCAAAGTTGGAAGTATAGTGGACAGCAAAGAAGGTTACATCAGCGTACAATGGGATCTTGATCAGATGGGTCAATGGGCTGAGGAGTGGCAGATGAAGTTTAATTTAGACAAACGTGAGATGCTGCATTTTGGAAAAGCAAATCAGATAAACACTTATCCACTTAATGGTAAGGTCCTAGGGAGTGTTGCTGAACAAAGAGACCTTGGAGTGCAGGTTCATAGCTCCTTGAAAGTGGAGTCGCAGGTAGATAGGATAGTGAAGAAGGCGCTTGGTATGCGTTCCTTTGTTGGTCAGAGCATCGAGTATAGGAGTTGGGAGGTCATGTTGTGGCTGTACAGGATGTTGGTTAGGCCACTTTTGGAATATTGCATGCAATTCTGATTTCCTTCCTATCAGAAGGATGTTGAGAAACTTGAAAGGGTTCAGAAAAGATTTACAAGGATGTTGCCAAGTTTGGAGGATTTAAGCTACAGGGAGAGGCTGAACAGGCTGGACCTGTTTCCCTGGAGCATCAGAGGCTGAGGAGTGACCTTAGAGGTTTATAAAATCATGAGGGGCATGGATAGGATAAATAGACAAGGTCTTTTCCCTGGGGTGGGGGAGTCCAGAACTAGAGGACATATGTTTAGGGTGAGAGGGGAAAGATATAAAAGGGACTTAAGAGGTAACCTTTTCAGAGGAAGGAGCTGCCAGAGGAAGTGTTGGCGCCTGGTACAATTATAGCATTTAAAAAGACATCTTGACAGGTATATGAATAGGAAGGGTTTAGAGGGATAGGGCCAAGTGCTGGCAAATGGAACTAGATTAGGTTAGGATATCTGGTCAGCATGGACAAGTTGGACTGAAGGGTCTGTTTCCGTGCTGGACATCTCTATGATTCTCTGATTCTATGGCTGATAAGTTTCTCAACCCCATTCTCCTGCTTTCTCCCCATAACCCCTGATCCCTTGATACTCAAGACCCTATCTATCTCAGTCTTAAATATACTCAATGACTTGGCCTCCACAGACTTCTGTGGCAATGAATTCCATAGATTCACCACTCTTCGGCTGAAGAAGTTTCTCCTTTTCTCTGTTCTAACAGGTCTTCCCTGAAATGATGCCCTTGGGTCCCAGTTTCTCCTACCAACGGAAACATCTTCCAACATCTACTCTGTCCAGGCCATTCAGTATTCTGTATGTTTCAATTAGATCCCCCACCCCCAATCCTTCTAAATACCATCAGGTATAAACCCAGGGTCCTCAAATATTCCTCATGTGTTACGTTTTTCATTCCTGGGACCATCCTCATCTGAACATACTCCAGGTTCAGTACATCTTTCCTGAGATATGGGACCAAACGTTACTCATAATACTGTAAATGTGGCCTGACCAGAGCATGAGAGATCCTTAGAAGTACATCCCTATTTTCATATTCAAGTGCACAAAATAAATGCCATCATTGCATTTGCCTTCCTAACTGCTGACTCAACCCATAAGTTTACCTTGAGAGAATCCTGGACTAGAACTCCCAAGTCTCTTTGTACTTCAGGCTTCTGAATTTTCTCCCCATTTAGAACATAGTCCATGTCTCTATTCTTCCGAGCAAAGTACATGCCCACACATTTCCATATTGCATTTCATCTGCCACTTCTTTGCCCACTCTCCTAAATTGTCTAAACCCTTCTGAGGACTCCCTGCCTCCTCAATGCTACCTGTCCCTTTACCTATCTTTGTATCATCTGCAATCTTAGCCAGAATGCCCTCAGTTCCTTCATCCAGATCGTTAATGTATAAGGTGAAAAGTTGTGGTCCCAACAGTGAGCCTTGCGGATCACCACTTGTCACTGGCAGAGAAGGATCCTTAAATCCCCACTCTCTGCTTCCTGGCAGACAGCCAAGCTTCTCTCCATGCTAGCACCTTATCTCTGACACCGTGGGTCCTTATCTTACTCAGCAGCCTCCTGTGCAGCACCTTGTCAAAGGCCTTCTTGAAGTCCAGGTAGATAACATCTATTGGCTCTTCCTAGTCTAACCTACTCGTTACGTCCTCAAAGAATTCTAGCAGATTTGTCAGGCATGACCTCCCCTTAATGAAACCATGCTGACTTTGCCCTTTTTTATCATATGCTTCCAATTGTTCAGAAACCTCATCCTTCACAATGGATTCCAGGATCTTACCCATGACCGAAGTTAAGCTAATTGGTCTTTAATTTTCCATTTTTTGCCTGACTCCCTTTTTAAGCAGAGGCGTCACATTAGTGATCTTCCAGTTCTCTGGTACCCTTCCTGATTCTAGCCATTCCTGAAAGATCACCATTAACACCTCCACTACATCTTCAGCTATCTCCCTTAGAACTCTGGGATATAGTTCATCTGGTCCAGGTTATTTATCCACCTCCAGGCCATTCAGTTTTTCTTGCACTTTCTCCTTGCTGATGGCCACCATTTTGGGATATTACTCGTGTCTTCCACTATGAAGACTGACACAAGTTAATTATTCAGTT
Source organism: Chiloscyllium punctatum (assembly GCF_047496795.1). NCBI lineage: Eukaryota > Metazoa > Chordata > Chondrichthyes > Orectolobiformes > Hemiscylliidae > Chiloscyllium > Chiloscyllium punctatum. The sequence goes on from NC_092771.1 coordinate 5,368,729, forward strand.
CCTCAGCCATTTCCTTGTTGCCCACTTCTATCCCTCCAGCACTATTTTCCAGTGGCCCAATATCCACCTTTGCCTCTCTTTTGCCCTTTATATATCTAAAGAAATCTTACAGTCTTCTCTTATATTACTGGCTAGCTTACCTTCATATTTTATCTTCTCCCTCCTTATTTCTTTTTTTTTGTTGTCCTCTGTTGGTCTTTGTAAGCTTCCCAATCATCTGGTTTCCCACTTTGCCACGTTACAGTATATACTTTATCTTTTGCTTTTATGCTATCCCTGACTTCCCTCATCAGCCATGGTTGCCTCATCCTCCCTGTACCATGCTTCTTCTTCCTCATAAACCTGGTAAATTGACTCTCAAACACTGGGTCATTCGCTATTACATTGTGATTTTGATGGGGGAAAATCTGGAGATCATACAGAACCTGTTAACTGGCATTTTAGTCTCCAACTAAAACCTCATTGAGATTCACAGAGGAGAGCAGAAGATGTCATTTCAAAGTAGGTGGAGACTTTTCCATAAAGTTAATAGGTGTACTAGACCCTTGATGTCAAAACTGAAATACAACAGTCAACAAGATTGCGGATTTGGCAGAAAACTGACAGAATCCTAGTCAAAGCACTTTCCCTTCTCCTTATTTTTCGTGCTATAAATATACCTGTGTAGGAGTTGGACAAAATAATGGGCTAAGTCTGGAGTCATTTTTAAAACTGCAGGAGCTCAGACTTAACACAGCCTGGCTATGGACCCTAATTACAACTCTTTAATTTCATGCTAAAATTTAGAACTTCTGTCTTTCCAACTCATCCCGTCTCCAGTTAATTGGATACTGGCATTCCCAGTCTTTGTTTAAATGCTTTGGAACTGTTTTTCTAATGTGCGACTGCGGTCATATTCTGGCAGAAAATAGTGAACTATTTTCTCTTAACCACAAAGGAATGAAAGCCCCCTCTACTGGCAGAGTGTGGCAACTCAACAAAACCCACCAACTAGCAGCAGCATCAATGCTTAAGGAAGTTGTATTTAAACACACCCTTTAACGAAATAAAACGTCCAAAAGTATTTCACTGCAGCATTATAAAAACAATGACACCAAGTCCTCATAGAAAATATTTACCTATTAGACAGTAAGTAGGCTTTGAGGAGCATCTTACACGGTGGGAAAGAGTGGGACGGGTTGTAGGGCAAAGGTTAGTGATGTTCCGGAGTTACAGCGGCACCACTCTTCACCTTTTCCTCCGCTACATTGATGACTGCATCAGCGGCACCTCATGCTCCCGCGAGGAGGTTGAACAGTTCATCAACTTCACCAACACATTTCACCCCAACCTTAAATTCACCTGGACCATCTCTGACAACTCCCTCCCTCCCTCTCCATCTCCATCAACGATGCTGTCATTTTCAAGAAACCCACCGACTCCCACAGTTACCTGGATTACACCTCCTCTCACTCTACCTCCTGCAAAACTACTATCCCATATTCCCAATTCCTCTGCCTCCGCCACATCTCCTTCCAAGAGGACCAGGTCCACCAAATGGCCTCCTTCTTTAAAGACTGCAATTTCCCCTCACGTGGTTGAAGCCACCCTCCAACACATATCGTCCACATCCCACACTTCCGCCCTCGAACCCCACCCCTCCAACCACAACAAGGACAGAACCCTCCTAGTCTTCACCTTCCACCCCACCAACCTCTGCATAAATCGTATCATCCGCCAACATTTCTGCCACCTCCAAACAGACCCCACCACCAGGGATATATTTCCCTCCCCACGCTATCCGCAAAGACTGTTCCTCCTGTTCAGGTCTACGCCCCCTCCCCCAACAACCCACCCTCCCCTCCTGGCACCTTTGCCTACCACCACAGGAATTGCAAAACCTGCGCCTACACCTTCCCCGACCTCTGTCCAAGGCCCCAAAGGAGCCTTCCATATCCATCAAAGTTTCACCTGCACTTTCACATGCCATTTATTGTATCCGTTGCTCTCGATGTGGTCTCCTCTTTATTGGGGAGACTGGACAACTTCTCACAGAGCGCTTCAGGGAATATCTCTGGGACACCCGCAACAATCAACCCCACTGCCCCATGGTCGAACATTTCAACTCCCCCTCCCACTCTGCCGAGGACATGCAGGTTCTGGACTTCCTCCACCACCACTCCCTCATCATGCGACGCCAGGAGGAAGAACGCCTCATCTTCTGCCTCGGGACTCTTCAAACTCAGGGAATCAATGTGGACTTCACCAGTTTCCTCATTTCCCCTCCCCCCACCTTACCCCAGTTCCAAACTTCCAGCTCAGCACCATCCTCATGCCCTGTTCCACCTGTCAATCTTCCTTCCCCCCATTACCTCCACCCTCCTCTCCAACCTGTCACTTTTACCCCCACCTCCATCAACCTATCGCTCTCAGCTACCTTCTCCCAGCTCCACCCCCCTCTCATTTATCTCTCCACCCCTGAGGCTCCCAGCCTCATTCCTGATGAAAGACTTTTGCCCGAAATGTCGATTTTCCTGCTCCTCAGATGCTGCCTGACCTGCTGTGCTTTTCCAGCACCACACTCTAATCTCCAGCATCTGCAACACCCACTTCTGCCAAATGATGGATTATTTTCAGAACTTAGCGCCTAGACAACAAAAGGTATGACATTAAATAGTGAAACAATTAGTCAAGGTGCTCAAGAGGCCAGAATTAGAAGAGAACAGATAAATTAGAGGGCTACAATGTTGGAGGAGATGACAGCAATAGCAGCAATTTGGGGCACTACCGTGTAAGCTGAAAAACAGAGAACAGAATTTCAAAATTGAGGTATTGCTTAACAAAAGCTGAAATCGATCAGTGGCACAAGGGTGATTCATGAACAGGCCTTGGTAAGAGTTACATAAAAGACAACAGAACATTGAGATGTTGACCTTTAGAAGGTAGGAGCAGTACTGAGTTAGAGTCATCAGATTTGGAGGTAAACTGCCAAGATAATTGTGTTTCTCTCTCTGCACAACTATTGTTTTAACCTATGGAGTGTTTCCATCAATTTCTATTTTTTCTTGCAAGGATAGAATTGCTGTGGCACTGTATTCAATTTCCCTAATTACAAAGCCAAGTATGCCACATGCATTCTTCACTGTCTTATTACTGGCTTGAAGATAGGAGACAGAGGATGGTGTTGCAGGTGTTGCACCTAGCACAGTGTGTTAACTCTTACATCAGCAAAAGAACTGTGAGTTGACTCTTAATAAAAAAAATAATACTTATTTATTTAACACAATTAATGCTATAACAACAAAATACACTCTAAACTAACAATTTACTCTACAAATCTATCTTGTGCTTTAACTTAACTCTGGATCATCATCTACCACCACACTAGAACTTTGCCAAGCTCCACGTGGCAATGTCATCTAGTCTTGTCCCAATGGTCTCAGGGGTGTCTTCTCTTCTCGGTGGTTATTTTTGAGTCACCATGCTCAGCGTGGTGTTGTGGCAATTCTTATACCTGAAAGTCTTGGCGTCCTTTTGGGAGGGTCTTCACTGTTCACCAACAGATTGATCAGGCTAGATCACCCTGATTGATCGGACCCAACCAGGCGTTGGCATGTTGATGGCAGGGTGGTCCTTAGGCATCCATTCCTGGAGGTGCTGGGCACATGTAGCCTCCTCCAAATAAGGGTGTGAGGCGCCCCCATGTCTGGTATACGCTTCAATATTTCTGATCACCATGAAGATAACACTCCATTGACTCCATTCAAACCCAAATTTGGGTGTGTATTGTAGGATCTGCAGCTACCAGGTTTGTTGCAAACTGTCTGTTGGTAGCTGCAGCCCGTCTGGATTCTGCAGCATGTTGATTAGCGCAGTCACTTTGGTAACGGCTGGTTTCCATTTCCCAACATGCTTTAGTTGGCGTTCATTTTTCACCAAATCCATCATAAACATTATCATTTTGGGAGGCCCATTCGGCCACACAGGGTTGCTTTTCAGGTTGGAGGCCTGTGACCATTCATGTGCCACAAGGATTAGTGCTGGGTCCACTGCTTTCTGTCATTTATATAAATGATTTGAATGTGAACATAGCAGATATGGTTAGTAAGTTTGCAGATGACAACAAAATTGGTGGTGTAGTGGACAGAGAAGGTTACCTCAGAGTACAACTGGATCCTGATCAAATGAAGTTTATATTAGAGAAATGCAAGGTGCTGCATTTTGGAGAGGCAAATCAGAGCAGGACTTATACACCAAATAGTAAGGTCCTGGGGAGTGCTGCTGAATAAAAAGACCTTGGAGTGGAGGTTCATAGTTCCTTGAAAATGGAGTCCCAGTTCGATAGGATAGTGAAGAAGGTGTTTGGATTGTTTGCCTTTATTGGTCAGACATTGAGTATACAGTTGAGAGGTCGTGTTGCAGCTGAACATTGGTTACGGCAATGTTTGGAATACTACATGCAATTCTGGTCTCCCTGCTATAGGAAAGATGTTATGAAACTTGAAATGGTTCAGAAAAGATTTACAAGGATGTTGCCAGGGTTGGAGGGTTTAAGTTTATAGGGAGAGGCTGAATAGGCAGGGACTATTTCCCCTGGAGTGTCAGAGGCTGAGGAGTGACCTTATAGAGGCTGATATCATGAGGAGCATAGGTAGAGTGAATAGACAAGGTCTTTTCCACGGGTTGGGTGAGTCCAAAACTAGAGTGCAAAGATTTAATCTGAGAGGAGAAAGATTTAACAGGGACCCAAGGGGCACACTTTTCCCACAGAGAGTGGTACATGGAATGAGCTGTCAGAGGAGTTGGTGCAGCTTGGTACAATTACAATATTTAAAAGGCATGATTTGGAGATGCTGGTGTTGGACTGGGGTGTACAAGGTTAAAAATGACACAAAACCAGGTTAGAGTCCAATAGGTTTATTTGGAAACACTAGCTTTTGAAGCGCTGCTCCTTCATTGGGTGGTTGTGGAGAATAAGATCATCAGACACAGAATTTATAGCAAAAGACCTTGAAAAAGACCTGGATTGTTTGTTAAGTTTCTCATCCTTTAGAATGAACATGTTGGTTTCAGTTCTTTAAAAAAGTTCTGCGATTTACATACGAAAGTTACATTCTCAAGTGAACTTTAACAATTGGTGTCATGTTGGCCCAGATAATGTATTGAAGTTGTAAGGTGGCCTGCGTGAGACTGTCTGTGTCACAATATTCAGACTGATTCTAATCTAATAAACGGATTTACAGAAGCTTACATAGATTCATGCAATGTTTGAGCAAAATATAATGTAATTCTGCAAGTACAAATTCACCCCAGACACTTATATATGTGTGTGTATATCTACATGTGGGTTTGGGGGGTGGGTTATGAGTGTCTGTACATGTGTAAGTGTGAATGTAGAGGGGTATAAGTCTGTGAGAGAGTGCATGTGTGCATGTGATTGTGGGAGTGTATGTTTGAGCGCATGAGAGAAAGCTTGTGTGTGAGACAGTGTATGTGTCTGTAGGTGTGTGTGTGTGTGTGTGTGTGTGTGTGTAGGAGTGTCTGTGTCTGTGTGTGTGTGAGTGTGAGTGTTGGCAGTGGGTCACCTGCAGTGTGACATGAACCCAAGGTCCCGGTTGAGGCCATCCCCATGGGTACCGAACCTGCCTATCAACCTCTGCTCAGCCACTTTGCATGTTGCCTGTCCCAAAGTCCGCCTTGGAGGATGGTCACTTGAAGGTCCAAGGTCGAATGTCCTACCCACTGAAGTGTTCTCCGACTGCGGTGTCCATTCATCTGTTGCCGTAGCCTTTGCTCGGTCTCGCCAATGTACCATGCCTCAGAGCATCCTTGCCTGCAGCGTATGAGATAGACAATGTTGGCCGTGTCACATGAGTACCTGCCACATACATAGTGGGAGGTGTCCCCATACATAATGGTGGTATCCATGTCTGACACATCTGACACATCTTGCAGCATCTCCTGTGACAAGGTTGTATGGTATCGTCCTGAAAGCCGGGCAATTTGCTATGAACAATGATCTGTTTGAGGTTGGCAGTTCTTTAAAAAGGTGAGAAGTGAAGGTGTGGGGAAGGTCTTGGTGAGATGCTCATCCTCACTGATAATGTATTTTGGCTGCGAAGAAGATGGTGTAGTTTTTCAGCTCTTGGGAAGTGTTGGACAACAAAGGGTACCCTGGGGCAGCACGGTAGCTCAGTGGTTAGCACTGCTACCTCACAGCACCAGGGTCCCAGGTTCGATTCCAGCCTCGGGTGACTGTATTTGTGGAGTTTGCACATTCTCCCCGTGTCTGCGTGGGTTTCCTCCGGGTGCTCCGGTTTCCTCCCACAATCCAAAGATGTGCAGGTCAGGTGAATTGATCATGCTAAATTGCCCATAGTGTTAGGTGCATTAGTCAGAGGAAATGGGTCTGGGTGGGTTACTCTTCGGAGGGCCAGTGTGGACTGGTTGGGCCGAAGGGCCTGTTTCCACACTGCAGGGAATCTAATCTAATCTGTCGGTTACAGCTTGTGTCTGTCTCCTGAGGATGTCATTACGGTTCCTTGCTGTGGCATGTTGGAATTGGCAGTCGATGAGTTGAGCATCGTACCCCGTTCTTATGAAAGCATCCTTGAGTACTTCAAAGTGCCTGTCACATTCCTGCTCATCTGAACAGATCCTGTGTATGCGGAGGGCTTGTCCATAGGGAATAGCCATCTTAATATGTTTCAGGTGGAAGCTGGAGAAGTGTAGCATTGTGAAGTTATCTGTTTGCGGTAGAGAGAAGAATGAAACAGATAGTAGAAGTTCAATCAAGACTTCTTCTCTTCGCAGGAACTCCAACCAACACTATACACTAGATACATTGCCATGAGTCAAGAGGAAAAAAATATCGCCAAAGTATCACTGAATATCAATGGGTTTCATCCCACCATCAAACTCACCATGGACTACTCTGTACTATCTGTCTCATTCTTGGACACAAGCATCTCCATCAAGGATGGGCACCTCAGCACCTCACTCTGCCGCAAACCCACGGATAACCTCACGATGCTACACTTCTCCAGCTTCCACACAAAACATATTAAAACAGCCATCCCCTATGGGAAAGCCTACGCATACACAGGATCTGTTCAGATGAGGAGGAACGTGACAGGCACCTGGAAGTACCCAAGGATGCCCTCATAAGAATGGGGTACGATGCTCAACTCATCAATCGCCAGTTCTGACGTGCCACAGCGAGAAACTGTCACTTTATTACGTTTCATCACTGTTTATATTTAAGGTACATATTTATATTTACATTGAATCATAACCTTGTAGCTAGGCATTCTAACTCCATTTTATAATCTACAAAATTCTAAATTCCAAGAAATGACTTGCTGGTCAAGGCATTTGGATTGGAGAGGTTTCATAGTACTTGTAAGTATATTTCTATTATCCTTTCAGTTAGCAAATGTTAAGGATATGTTAGTAGTATTTCTGTGCTTTCATCTTCTTTCTCCTTCATTAGGTAATTATTCTACACTTGTATTTTCTTACAACAGTTGACCAAGTGTCAAAATACTTCGTAGGCAATTTTGAATGATCTGAAGGCATTTCTGTTTTATGCAATTTAAGAATTTAATTACTTTATGCATAAATTCACTAATTCATAAATAATGAAAAACAATTAAGTTTTCAAAACAAAATAAAGTAACTGAGCTAGATTTACCCAAAAGGTTGCACTCAATTGGAACCTTGTCTTTCCTTAAGGGCAAACATTGTCAAGCATGAGATTTACAAAATAAAATTCTAAAGATGGAAAGCCAACATTCGCTGTCCATCTTTATTTGTCCAGACTGTATGACTTGATAGTATAAAGTGGAGTGTTAAAAGCCAACGCTGTTGGCCTGAAGTTACCAAAAGATTTTTAAGGATTGAAGATGTCATTTCTTCAAGGGTATTAGTAAACCTGAATTTTTTTTAAACAACAATCTGGTAGCTTCACAGCCAATTTTACTGCATTTTCCAGTTTTGAGTCAGCAAATACAAACATAATAATTAAGACAGGAGTAATTCAGGCAATTCAGCCCCTCAGGCTCCTCCACTGCTTAATACAATCATGGCTGATCTCATCTCGGCCTCAACTCCACTTTCCTGCCCACTCTATAAAACCCGCAAACCCATTTCTAATTAAAAATCTGTCTATCTCCTACTTAAACTTATTCAAGGTCCTAACCTCAATCACACTGAGGTAGTGAATTCCAGATTAGGGCACTTTGAGAGTAATACTTTTTCCTTATCTGTATTAGATCTACTACCCTTTATCCTAAAACTATGATCTGTCATTCTAGATTCCCCCATAAGGAAACATCCTCTCTACATCTCTTTATCAATCTCCTTTAACATTGTTTCATCTCAATCAGATCTCCTCTCATCTTCTAAACTGCAGAGTGAAGGCGGAAACTGCTCAATCTCTCTTCATTGCACAAATATCCTCTGAATTGCAACTACCTCCCTCATCAAAAAAAGGGGACTAAAATTCTACACTAATTTAAACTCTCAAATTGTGATGGGAAGATATAAAACTTTCTGTACTACTAGCCCAGAACAGACAGTATCGTTAAAAAAATGTACAATACCTTGGGGATTGATTAGTTTATTTAATTGACCACAAGTCAATGCAAATGGGATTTCGAATGAGGCCACATTACTTTAAATGTTTATAAAGTAAATTAATGTCATCAAAATTCAGACGAATGAGGGCTAAGGACGGTGGGGGTGGCAAGCACAGCTACCTGACAGCACCAGGGACCCAGGTTCGATTCCACCTTCGGGCGACTGTCTGTGAAGAGTTTGAGGTAAAAACAATGACTGCAGATGCTGAAAATCAAATACTGGATTAGTGGTGCTGGAAGAGCACAGCAGTTCAGGCAGCATCCAACGAGCAGCGAAATCAACGTTTCGGGCAAAAGCCCTTCATCAGGAATAAAGGCAGTGAGCCTGAAGCGTGGAGAGATAAGCTAGAAATGACCTGGGAGTTGCAGTGGGAGAGGGTTTCTCCCGGTGTCTGTGTGGGTGTCCGCCCACAGTCCAAAGATGTGTAGTTGATGTGGATTGGTTTAGGGATAGGGTGGGACATTCTTCAGAGGGTCGGTGTTGATGGGCTGAGTGGCCTGCTTCCACACTGTAGGGGTTCCATGATCTGTAGTTGGACTGTATGCATTATTTGATGTGAATAAGGTGGTAATGATGACTAAATCTATATTTTAAAGACATTTCCATCTCAGGGGGTGTTGAAGATAACAATTTACCTCAGGAGGCGGCGACATCGAGAATATTCTGAGGGGGAGACGCGGCGCAAACCAACCCTTCCAATCAACCGCCAGGAGAACAATAAAGTCTTGTTGCTGAGGGGCGCTGAACAATAAAGTCTTGTTGCTGAGGGGCGCTGAACAATAAAGTCTTGTTGTTCGGTGGTGGAGAACAATAAAGACAGGACGTTGAGGGGCGGGGCCTCCAGCCCGCTGTGGGAGTAATAAAGTTTTGTTGTGGTTGTCAGGTACAAGATGGCGGCGGAGCTACGGCCGCCTCTGATCCTCGATCCTGAGTCTGAGGGAGACAGCGCCGAGGGGGAGGACATCTTCACCGGCAGCGTGAGTCTGTCCAGCCGCCGTGAGCTTTCCCCTGAGCGGGGGGGGAACGAACGAGGTCCCTGCGGTTTGGGGAAACAGGGGTAAATGAAGAGGGGGCGGAGGGTGGAAGGTGCGAAGAGAGAGTGGCTTTTAAAAAGGGGGTGGGGGAAGGGTACAGGGGGTGGGGGAGAGATGGTGGAAGAGTGAGGAATCTAGAGGGGTGTGGAAAGTTGGGGACATAAGTGTTTGGATGGAAAAGGAGGAGGAGGCTGTGGGCTTGAAGTGGGGGCAAGAAAAGCGGTTTGAGAGTGGAGTGAACGAAAGAATGGAGAAGTTCTCTGGTCTTGGGATAGTGGTGAACAAGCCCCTTGTATTGGGGCAAGTGAGGAGTGGAGGGTGTTTGCAAACTTCCTGAGGTAAAGGGCTGTTGGAGTGTGTGGGTTGTCAGTTGCAATTGTCAGTATGTTGTGACTGTCACTCCAAAGGAAAGTTTGATCTGGTCTTCACCACCAAATTTGGGGAGTCTCTGTTCCCCAGAGCTTTACATTGCTGTTGCTTTGCACAGGGAAGCAATAAATGCCATTGGGGAAATATGCAACTAAAGGCTGCAATTTGGTCCATGAAGTTTTCCTGTGAAACAAACCAATTGGAACTATTTTCCCATGTTCTATCCCTGAACTGCTGAAAGTTTGTCACTTGTCCATCTGATTTTGTTTTGGAATAATTCATTGTCTCTGCTTCCAACTCTATGCTATCCTCAACTCTGTACACCATAGATAATCAGTTTGTCAATCTCTACTTGAAATAATTTTAAAGTGTGGAAAACTCCCAAAGTTTCTCATCTCTTCCAGTTCAAAAAAAATTCTTATCTTGGTCTTAAATGACATTGCCCTTATTTTTAAGTTGTGCCCTATGGTTATAGACCCTCAAACTAGGGGAAGCATCTTGTCTATGTCTACCCTGTCTCTTTAAGTATTTTGTAGGTTTCAATTAGATTGTCCATCCTCCTTCAAAACTGTAGAGAATACAGGACCTGTTTACCCTGTCACTCTCTCCATACCTATTGTACCTGCATAGTCTTCAATGTCTTATTGACAAGGCCATCCAAGTTCCTTTGCCCATCTACACTTTTCAACTACTCATCTCTTAACAAAATAGTTGGTCCAACACATTGGTCCTTTGGGACAAACTTGTCCTGTTGATTTGTTTTTTGCATTGCATATGACTCTTAGCACCATTGATCAGACAAGTGTCAGGGATTGCTCATTGGGATCTGTATAAAGTCATATAATACCACTCCATGCATGTTTGATATTATTGTTCATGGCTTTATAGCTTACCTGCTGCTGTATTACTTGAACATTGCCTTGTCTTTTGTCAAGCCCAGGTGTGCTTAGGCCAGGTTCATCCTCTGGTGCAAAACTTTGCCACTAGCCAGGTACTTGTGCATGTGACACCTCAATGCGCTTTGGTTGTGAAATTTACAAACTTGGACTTGCATAAGTGGAATGACATCTCCAACCTTCCTGGCAAGGTCCCTTAAAAACAAATGCAAAATATTCACACTTCAGTCAGACTACACTTTTGGCCAAACTGTAACTTTCCACATATTGTTTTTAAATTTTTAGCATAGATTACTCTCTCAACTAGACCACATGAAGTACAGACCAATTTTAAAAATACTAAATTGTCCATAGCTGTAACAGGAAGATCAGGTTCAAAAACAAGTTGCTGGAAAAGCTCTGGGTTCTGAGGAAGAGTCATTTGACCTGTAATACATTTTAAAGGGACAGTAAATTAATCCAAAATATTACAATAATTCTTCAAAGACATTCCAAAGCCTCTGTGCAGTCATACCTTTTGATGTACTTTCCCAATCCAGCTCAACCAACTTGTCTCGTGCCTTCATAATCTTCCTCATTCAAATGCAGCACCTTTGCTTTAAACTGAACTACCTCACTTTGAAACTAAATGTAATATTCTATCGTGTTGTCACTCATCCCTAAAGGTTTTTTTACAATTATCCCTTTTGCATTTGTATAATGCTGGATTCAAAATAACCTGTCCTCTAGTTAGCTTTTCATAATGTCTTTCTAGAAAGCCATTACTAAGACACTTCAGAAACTTGTCCTTCATCGTTTTTGTGCTCAGTTGATTTTCCTGGTCTCTGTCAAATTAGGCACAATGTCTCGTTTATTTGTGTGCATGGTTTTTAAATGTCATATCAAAAGGATAGCACCTGACTGAGCAATCATTACAAACAATGAATCTTTGGGTAGTTATCATTGAAAGCTTCTGTGATACATAGGACCTTTCAACTTCAGGGAATCATAAAGTATTCTTGGGGGGAGAAAGAAGTAATATTAGCAAGGGAGAGATCCAGACATTTGACTCATCGACCTTTACAAACAAAGTAAAGTAGTCATCATAGAAAGGTTAAAGCTCAACATCTGTTTAGTTGTTGGTCATGCAGTCTTATTCTGAATGTTATCTGCAGAGTAGCAATTGATATTGATAAGGGAAGATGATGTTCTAGCGTTATTATTATTGGACTGTTAATCTAGAAACCCAGGATTATCTAAGATTCCTGCGTTGCATGTGCTATGAGCTTCTCTCATCTCCTGATTTGTATTATGTATTACATTACCACTACTATTTGGTAACCTATCAATGACTCCGCCAGTATGTACTAACCTTTGCTATTTTCTTGCCTTCCACCCAAACTGATTCACTTACTAATATACTGATCCTATTTTATATCATCAGTGCAACTCCATGTTCTTCTGTCCTTCCTAAATTTCAGATATCTGAAATATTCAGTTCCTAGTATTGGTTGTCACGCAGCAATGTTTCTGTAATGGCAATTATATCACAATCACTTGCCTTGTTTGTGCTTTTATATTTCTATCTAGTTGGAAATGCCGTGAGCATTTGAATAAAGTGGAATATACTTGAAATTGTCTTCCAGGTGACCATGAAGAAAGATTAAGGTGGTTAAGGAATATCTGTGAGACAACCTGGGACTTGACATTGTCTTTTTCAAATAATTCTGTGTTTGGGATATACTTAATTCTTGGCTTTTTGTTTTCTCCTCTGAGTTTCTCTCATGGCATTTCTACATGATCAGTTTAACTCTCTGACTCTTCAGACGTTTTTTTGAACCAAATTGTGTCTCAATTATATCGATTGTCAGTCATCAGTGGCTGGTGGATTTCCAAAATTCTGGAACGAATCAATTTTGCATTTTGTTCCAATTTCTTTCACTGATCTTCCTTCAGTTTGTCACAAGGTGAACACTTTAATTTTTTTAAATTTAAAATCTTATTTGTTCATGAAATGAGGCTGTCATTGGCTAGGCCAACATTTTGTACACAACTATCCCCTGGGCAATTAAGGATAAGTGTCAACCATGTTGTGGGTCTGGAGCCAGATGTAGCCAGATCAGGTAAGGACGTCGGTTTCCTTCCCTAAAGGGCATTAGTGAATCAGATGGGCTTTTCTGACAGCAAGTTCATTAGACTCTTAATTCTAGATTTTTATTGAATGCAAATTCCACCATCTGCCATGGTAGGATTCAAACCCAGGTCTCCAGAACATTTCCTAGGTCTCTGGATTATCTATCCCAACGACAAAACCACTAGGCTGTCCCCTCCCCTTAACAATATCTATTGCTACTCTGCAGATAACTTTCAGGATAAGAGTGCATGATCAACAACTAACTGAATAGTTGTTGAATTTGAAGTTTTCAATGATGACTACACAAAGATCGCTGGGTCAAAATTCTGGAACTCTGCCTTGTGTGTAGCTCTACATTCCAAGGAGAGCTCGCCATACATTCTCCACAACTACTGGGGATGGGCAATAATTGCTGGCCCAACCAGTGGCACCCACAGTTTTTTTTTTAATGAATGTTTTATGATTCCCCTAAATTAAAAGGTTTTGTATATCATTCCAGTGCAGGTACCATCCTTTTGATATGGCATTTAAACTGCACACAAATAAACGACAGACGTTGTATCTAATTTGATAATAATCCAGTTTCCTTACTATATCCCTCTTCCCCCAATTCCTTCTGGTTCTAGTCATTCAGGTACTGATTAAAAATCACAAGGCGTTACTTCAAAGGTATATGAATAGGAAGGGTTTGGAGGGATATGGGTCCAATGCTGGCAAATGGGACTGGATCAGATTAGGACATCTGGTCAATGTGGACAAGTTGGACCGTAGGGTCTGTCTCTGAGGGGTGTAACTCTGACTCCTCTGTGAACCTTAGCCAGAAGCCTTCAGTCTCTGTGCCATTTCTATTTCCTTTCTGGTTGATTTCAGCAGCCCCTGTCAGGAAAATGACCAGTGGTGAAACATCCGCTCAATTTGTGACAAGATTACAGTAGATGTTTCTAAGCTGTGGAAATAAGATGTCTGCCAACAATTTGTATAGTGGAGGTGACTTGTGACCTTTCTTCCTTGCCATTTCTGATTTTAAGTGGCATTTCTGTTCAGCTGTTGATCCATGGTGATATCTTGGCAGTAAAGACAATGATGTGAAGGGAGGGATTCCTGTGTAACTGCTGCCCTTCTCTTCTAGATGGAAGTGGTCCTGGATTTGGAAGGTGCTGTCTAAGGAGCCTTGGGAATTTCTGCAGTGCTTTTGTATATGGTACACACTGCAGCTACTGAGTGGTGGTGGAGGAGGGATGGGGATATTTGTGGATGTGACACAAATCAAAAGGCTATCTTGTCCTGGATAGTGTCAAGCTTCTTGTGGTGTTGGAGCAGCACCCATCCAGTCAAGTGGGGATTATTCCATAGATGGTGGGTAGGCTTTGGGAGTTCAGGGAGTTACTTATTGCAATATTCCTAGCCACTGTTTGTGGACAGTCCAGTTGAGTTTCTGGTCAATGATAACCCCGAAGGTGTTGATAGCAGAGGATTCCGTAATGCTTAACACCATTGAATGGTCAAGGGACAGTCATTAGGTTATTTCTTATTGGTGATTGTCATTGTCTGTCATTTTATGTTATGGATGTTACTTGCCACTTATATCTTACAGGATCCAGCTGCTGAATGTAAGCAAGATATTTGAACTTGAACAAGAGATCACTCATTCAGATTTAAATTCAATTCTTGTGTAATAAGAATGCAGATGCTGATCTTAGATTTGTAATGTTGTTAACAAAGAATCACGAAATTGGGAAGAACTATCATTGAATGAAGTTGGCTGCGCCCATAAGTATAATTGTCCATCAGCTGGTCTGTATGGTGGTTCCTCAGTTTCGTCATTTGTGATGGATTGGAGTGGAGTGAAGTGGGCAGATGGGTGGGAATCGGAACAAGGCTCCCTTGTCTTTGCTGTTGTGCCAGAAGACCTCAGGCTCTGGAGTTCATGTTGAGGGTTCCCAGGACCATTCGCTCCTGACTACATACTACCTTCAGCTATGAAACAACAAAACAAGCAAAAGTGAAAGAGATTGAAAAATCCTTGCCATGCATTGTCTCTACCCCACACACTCTAAAGTTAATCAGCATGTTCAATATTTCTTAGAACTGTGTGCAGGTTTATGGGGTGAATGCAGATAAATGTAATTCCTCTACTGTACAAGGAAGTGAATTTATCAGCCGCAAAGATGGATTTTGTTCCCATCCTACATCCTCTTTGATTATAGCCCAACGTCCTGTACTGATGGTGACCTCCTGTGCAACAGCTATACTTTTTTTTTTCTTGGCAAATCTGTCCCTTCTTTGAGCTGATCTGTTTGTGTCCACACTGCACATTTCCCAAGGTGGGATTTGTATGAATTATGGTGCAAGTTTTGGTTTACATCAAACTCTACAGTAGACCAGATTTCAGAGCTTGGGTGTGTCTAGTAAAATGGAGGAGGAATTATGCTAGTCAGAGCCTGCTGTTGCATGCAATCATTTAGGTAGGTCTCATTTTGGAGGCTTGGCTTAACAGGATTTGAATCAAACTACTCTAGTCTTAAAATTTAACCATAGTTGCTGGGATCCCAGTCTTGCTAATGGCTAGAGTTGTACTATGTACTTGGTTCCTTGGGAGACTGATCCCTTCTTATGTTATTATACTTTAAATGATTGTAAGAACATCTTTGTAACAGGAATCTTGACTTGCACTTCTTTTAAAGTAAGTTGGCAACTGGAAGTTGCTCCTGTGCTGAAGGGCCTCAACACTAAGGCAGAGGGGGTTTTATTGTGTTCTACAGTGTTCAAATCATGTTAGATAGCCAGATGTTTTTGGTTTTACTTGTACTGAAAGTAACTGAATCATCACGTGATGTAGAGGAAGCAGTTGTGAGTAATATTTTATAGCTGACTACTTTTAAAAATCCTGTCCCTTTGCTGGAGTCGGTTACAAGTACAATAGCCACATTCTTAATTTACTCGTCATCTTTTTAACTTGTGAACAGTTTGTTGACTGAGCCCATGGTAGGTTTCATAGAAGATCAAATCATGTCTTCAATTCTGATCACCCTTCAAACTGTGTCCCACAGGGATTGATACTAGGATCGCAACTGTTTACAATATATATTAAAAACGATTTAGAGGAGAGAAACGCATGTACTACAGCCACATTGTCAGATGACACACAATTGAGTGGAAAGGCAGGTTGCAAGAGGGATACTGAGTTTACAGGAAATATTAATATTTGACAAAAAGTTAACAAATTGAGTATAATGTGGGAAAATTGTGAAATTGTTCATTTTGTAATGAAGAATGCAATAACCTATTTAAATGGAAAAAAACTTGCAGAAAGTTGCAATGCAAGCACTTGGGGATACTTGTGTACAAAAAGTAGAAAGCTAGCACACAGTGCAGCTGGTAATCAGGAAGGGTCATGGGTTGTTGGCCTTTATTCCAACCCTTTGGAATATACGTACAGCTGGAGTACTGAGACTGGTTTTGGGCCCCTCATTTAAGGAAAGGTATTTCACTGGAGGAACTTTGGAGAAGGTTCACAAGGATGATTCCTGGTATGGAGGGATTGTCTTGTGAGGAAAAAGCTAAACAGGTTGAATGTACTGATTGTAGAGTTTCAATTACCAACCTCCAGCCTTAATTTTTTTTCATTATTTCATATTTGGGCATTTGTAAGTTTTACTTTAAGGACAGTTTACTCTGACAATTCAGTTTTTGAGAAACCAAGTCATCTTTTCTAATGAATTTAATTACCCAATATAAAATTGGGTGGGAATATGTTTATAGAAATGAGTTCATATGATTTGATTTGAATAACTTTTTGAATTGAGTCAACTCTTAAGATCAGTAGGAACTGTTCCATTGCAGCTGATGTAAAAGTAAAGGGAGGAGGGTTAGTCTTCTGTAATGACCTCTGGCAATGTCAGTATTATGTGAATGATTATGCCTTAATCAAGGCTTCTGCTATCTTGAACCAGTTTAGTTTGTGCTTTTTATTCTCTCAATTCTGTGGAAGTAAGCTTGGATTGGAAGTGAAGTGAACCCTAAATGTTTCCTCTAATTTGAGTGCCTTTAATAGGCTCATTTTAGAACGGATCTGTTAAAAGTCCCAGATAAGGGTTATATTAATAATTGATTCATCTGAATAGCTTCAACAGTTCGAGCTCCTGGGCAGTGTTGTGCGTCTTGAGTTATGGTTGTTTTGCTTGCCTTTCAATCCCTGAACCCAAGCCCCTTACCTGTTCTGACCAATTTGTTTGTTTTGCCAACCTGTTTGGATGTGTTCTCAAACCTTTCTGAGCATCACATCCCAAGGTGGGACTTAAACCATGATATTTTGGTCCAGAGGTAAGGGCGATACCATTGGGACACAGATCTTTATAAAACAAAGAATCCCTACAGTGTGGAAGTTGGCCACTCATCCCATGGAGTCTGCACCAACCTTGCAAAATGCATCCCACCCAGACCCCTACGCTATCTCCGTAACCCGCATTTGCCATAACCAATCCACCTCGCCTTCATTTCCTTGGACACTGCGCAATTTAGCATGGTCAATCCACCTAATGTTCACATCTTTGGACTGTGGGAGGAAACTAGAGGACTTGGTGGAAATGCAGGCAAACACAGACAGAATGCGCCAACTCCACACAACCAGTCACCTGACGCTGGAATTGAACTCTGATCCCTGGCACCCTTTTTAGTTTTTTTTAAGCACTGTGCAGTGTGCTCACTATTATCTTGTCCTTTTTCTTCATTCTCACCACCTGTCCTTTTCTCCATGCCTGCTCTCTAGGCCTCTTGAAAAATAACTTCCATTTGGACTGCAAAGTAGAACCTTTCACAGGAAGTTTGTTTTGCTTT
Organism: Chiloscyllium punctatum; assembly: GCF_047496795.1. Lineage (NCBI taxonomy): Eukaryota > Metazoa > Chordata > Chondrichthyes > Orectolobiformes > Hemiscylliidae > Chiloscyllium > Chiloscyllium punctatum. The sequence continues at coordinate 5,386,596 of NC_092771.1, forward strand.
GAACAAGGTAGTTAATTGCTCACCAGGAGTTGAGTCTTTAAGAGTGTATTCTTAGAAGATGAATTGAGGAAGTAACTTGGTTTCTCTATTTCCTGAGTTGCACAATTGTTTGAAGATGTTCCATAAGGAGTACTACCAATGTACAGTTAAAGACAAATGGGCAATTTATAGGTCTTAAGTGTCAACTTATGATCCTACTGGTTCAACCTTAACCTTGTGAATACATGCTTCTGTTCACAGTTCTTCACAAAACTTAAGTGGTTTCTATTGCTTTTATATTCAGTACAGTGAACTTTGCTGTTTTTTTTAGACCAGCCCCTCAGAAATGGATTCCACAAAGATTTCTGGCAATAGCTCCAAGACAAATGGTATACACTCTGATGACGAGCAAGATATTTTTGCTGGTAATAAGTTTAAACTTTCAGTAATCTATTTATTAGTTTTTTGTATTGATTTTTCTGGCATTAGTGCAGGTCATGGTTGCATGTTTTCAAGACTGAGAAGTCAAGTTTTTTACCCCACCACTGATCTCCTCTTGTAACCCCGATTCAAATGGCCGGTCCAATTGAGTTTCTGGTCAGTGGCTGCCCCCATGTGGTGGTTGGTAGATTTGCTGGAGGTGATACCATTGAATGTCATGGGGCAGTGCTTTCAGCATCTCCTGACAAGCAAGTCTTAGCCTGGCACAATTGTTATTTGCCATATCTTACATGTGGACACAGACTGGTTCATTACTTGAGAACTGCAAACAGGCCAAATGCCAGTGAATGTCCTCATTGCTGATCTCATGGTGGAGAGAAAGTATTAAAGCAGTTGAAAAAAGTAACACTTGGGATCTCCATTTCTAATCTTGAAGCGAGGTCCAGCCCTAACTTTTTTTTTTCTCGAATATTATTCTCAAAAGGTAGTTATGTTTTAATAAACTATCTTTTGAGCACTGCAGTGCAATGTGGTTGTTGTGGTCCAGGTCGGGATAAACAGTATAGGCAAGGCTAGGAAAGAGGACCTGTTTAAGGATTATCAGGAACTATGTAAAGAATAGGTCCTCAAGGGCTATAATCTCCTGATTACTGTCTTGACCACATGCAAATTGGCATAAGGATGTGAGAATAAGGGAAGTGAACTTCTGTCTAAAAGAATGGTGTGGGCAAGTGGGGTTCCTTTTCATGGAGCACTGCCATCCGTATTGGGAAAGGAGGGATCTGTACTGTTGGGATGGAGTGCACCTGAACCAAGCTGGCACTAATGTTCTAGTGTCAATAGGGTGGTTAACAGAACTTTTAACAAGAAAATGGGAGGGAATGGGAAGCTAAAACTCCAAGGAGTAGGGTGGTCAATGGGAAACTAAGCAGCAGGTTAATGTCTGTAGGGTTGGATTCAACTACATGGAAAAATGTGATTAAAAATGAAAAGGGAGAACTCTGTTTATTAAAGTCTCCATCACACAAATAGGGCAGTGTTTGGAAAGGGTTAGGAATCAAACTTCAAGCGCACCTGACAAATGACAAACCGAGGGACTGAAACTATTCTGTCTGAATGTGCACTGTATACAAAAAGATAAATGAGCTTGTGCTGCAGATCAGAATTGGCAGGTATGATTTGGTGGGCATCACAGAGGCATGGCTGCAAGGTGATCAAGACGAGGAGCTAAATATCCAAGGATATACATCCTATCGGAAAGACAAGCAGTTAGGCTGAGGGGGTGGGAATGTCTTATTAGTAAGAAATGAAATTAAATCAATAATAAAAAAACAAGCTTGGGTCAAATGATATAGAATTTGTGTGGGTAGAGTGGGAATCTGCAAAGGTACAAACTTCATAGTGGGAGTTACGTACAGGTCTCCAAACAGTAGTCTGGATTTGGGACACCAAACTGTCAGGAGATAGAAAGGCAATGTTCCAATGATAATGGGGAATTTCAATATGCAGGTCGACTCTGAAAGTCAGGAATGTCTGAGATGGCTTTTTAGAGCAGCTTATGGTGGAACCCACTAGGGAATACTGAATTTAGTGTTGAGCAATGAGGTAGACTTGATGAGGGTTCCTTCACCTTTAAGTTTCCTTTGGCAGTGAGCATAATATGATAGAATTTACTCTGCAATTTGAGAGGGAGAAGTGGGATCAGATGTAATGGTATTACAGCTGAATAAAGGCAATTACAGAGGAATGAGGGAGGAGCTGGGTAGAGTTGACAGAGAGGAGCCTAGCGGGAAAGACAGTGAAACAGCAACGGCAGGAGGTTGTGGAAGTAATTCAGGAGATTCAACCAGTGGAAAAAGAAACATACTAAAGGAAGGATGAGCCAACCATGGCTGACCAGAGAAGTCGGGGATATCATAAAAGCAAATGAGAAAGCATATAATGTGGCGGAGGGCAGTCGGAAGCTTACAAAGACCAACAGAAGACAAAAAAAAAGAGAGTAAGCTAGCCAGTAATATAAAAGATAGCATGAGTTTAGATATATAAAGGGCAAAATAGAGGCAAAAGTGGGCATTGGGCTCCTGGAAAATGATGCTGGAGAGATAGCATTTCTTTGTTACCCAATACAAAGTACTTTATCAGTCTTCACAGTGGAAGACAAGAGTAATATCCCAAAATTGAGAGTATGGTGGCCATCACCAAGAAGGTGCTAGGAAAACTGAAAGGTCTGAAGGTGGATAAATTACCTGGACCAAATGGACTATACCCCACAGTTCTGAAGGAAATAGCTGAAGAGATAGTGAAGGTGTTAGTAGTGATCTTTCTGGAATCATTGGAGTCTGGGAGGGTCCAGAGGACTAGAAAATCGCTAATGTAACCCCCTTTTTAAACAAGGAGTAAAGCAAAAGCGGGAAATTACAGGCTGATTAGCCTGACCTCGGTAAGATTGTGAAGGATAAGATTTGAGCACTTGCAAATGTATGATATGAGGGCACAGTCAGCACAGTTTCATCAAGGAGAGGTTGTGTCTGACAAATCTGTTTGAATTCTTTAAGGGGTAATGAGTAGATTAGACCAAGGAGAGCCAATGAATGCAACTTATCTGGACTTCAAGAAGGCCTTTGATAAGGTGTTGCACAGGAGGCTGCTAATGAAGATAAGGACACTTTGTGTTAGAGGCGTGGTCTTAACATGGTAAGAAGATTGGTTGTCTGGCAGACAGCAGAAAGTTGGGATAAAAGGGTCCTTCTCAGAGAGGCAGCTGGTGACCCGTGGTGTTCTGCAAGGGTCAGTATTGGGCCACAACTTTTATACATTAATGATTTTCAGTGAAGGGACGGAGGGCATTCTGGTGAAGTTTGCAGATGATACAAAGATAGATAGACAGACAGGTAGCATTTAGGGGGCGGGGAGGCTGCAGAAGGATTTAGACCATGTGAGAGTGGGCAAAGAAGTGCCAGATGAAATACAATGGAAAAGTATGAGGACATGCACTTTCCTCAGTGGCATTGAGGCATGGGCTATTTCTAAATGGGGAGAAAATTCAGAAGCCTGAAGTGCAGAGAGATTTGGGAGTTCTAGTTCAGGATTCTCTCGAGGTAAACTTGCAGGCTGAGTCAGTAGTTAGGAAGGCAAATGCAATGATGGTATTTATTTTGAGGGAACCAGAACATAAAAGCAGGGATGTACCTCTGCAGCTTTATAAAGCTGTGGTCAGACCACATTTAGAGTATTGAGAGTAATGTCTGGTCCCATACCTCAGGAAGGATGTATTGGCCCTGGAGCGGGTCCAGAGGAAGTTAATGAGAATGATCCCTGTAATGAAAAGCTTAACACATGAGTAACATTTTAAGGACTCTCTGGGGTTTATACTTGAAGTTTAGAAGGATGGGGGGGGGGGGGGGTGAAATCTAGTTGAAATATATGGAATAATGAAGGGCCTGGATAGAATGGATGTTGGGAAGATCTTTCCATGGGTGGAAAAGACTAGGCCCTGAAGGTATAGGTTAGAATAAAGAGAAGACACTTTAGAATGGAGATAAGGAGAAATTTCTTTAGCCAGAGATTGGCAGTTATTTCCATAGGGTCACCACAGAAGACTGGAGGCCAGGTCATTGAGTATATTTAAGACAGGGATAGGTTCTTGTTTGTCAAGGGTTATGGGGAGAAAGCAGGAGAATGGGGTTGAGAAACTTATCAGCCATGATTGAATGGTGGAGCAGACCTGATGGGCTGAATAGCTTAATTGCTGTCCCTGAATCTTAGTGTCTCCCTTGATAGGTCTGGTAAGAAATATGAACATGCTGCAATATGTTGTTGCTGAGGGAGCATGGGCCTGTTGCTGTGACCCACACACCATGCCATTTTGAGAGAGCTATGTGCATTGGCCCAAAGCTGCATGGTGGAGAGCAGAGTTACACAGTTAAGATCTATTGAATCTAGAATCTAGGTTATATCAAATGCTGTCTCATTTGCAGAAGCTACTGTGGAGTTATCTCTGGACAGCCCTGAAAATGGCAATCAAACTAAACCATCCACTGCTGGTCTGACTGTAACGGTTCCACCTGGATCTGCTATACAATCCCAGACTAAAATCTATCAAGAGGTAAGGATAATTTCAAGTCTTCAATGTTATGATTCCCAGGCCATGATACCAGAGCCAAACCTTTAACTTGCATTTTGCAAGTATCTTCCCGCTTCTGTCTTGCTTTCCAAACTCCTCCCCACATTGTCTGTACCTTTTTGTTTTTCTCTGCTAGTAAACAGTAACTTCACAAAAAGATGAGGTGCCTAATGAGGAAATATTATCTGTTGCTCATCAGTGCAGGGCATTGCATTTTGATCTCCTGGCCTTTGATCCAGTTCTCCTGCAGCACTAAGTAAACCGTTCATCTGCCTGAATTATTCATTATGGCAATGGCATGAGGTGTTCCTAAACCTATACCATTTGCAAACTGGCCAGTGTTTGCTCAAGTTCTTGTGTTGCCTTTGCTTATTGCGCTTTTTTAAAAACTGTTTCATTCATGGACTTGTAGCTAGACAGTGTGTTGCTATTTAGGGATTGCTGCAGCCAGCTGTACTGGATGAGCAACTAAAACCATTCTTTTCTCCTCCTCGTTGTCGTCCTCCTCACAACTGAAATCAACAGCAATTTATCTACCAGTAGTTAAGTTGGTACAGGCTAGTGTTAAATGGCTTTCTGCTGGGTGCAGCTCAACTTGCCACTAGCTGGGCATTGCATTGAGACTGTTCTGACTTTACAGTAGAGCTGCTGATTGATTAAATGTAGTGTTTGTTTTTTTTCTCTCATCTCAGCAGTACGTTGCCAGGAAATATAAACGGATGGTTAAAATGTTTGTTCCTTTTTAAGTTTATTTTTTTTCTGCTGGGATACTCATCATGCTGCGTCTGTTTGATTCCCTTGACAGTTGGAAGAGGAAGAAGTGGAGGATGAAGAGGATCAGTTTGATGTGAATGTTACAGTTACTGAGCCAGAGAAAGTGGGTAAGTCTATGATTCTGTTCCTGTCCCATTGCCTAAAAATAAGCTTATATTCGGGGAAAGTGATGCCTTTAGTCGATGAAGGGATGGCATGGTTGTCCAGTGGTTAGCACTGCTGCCTCACAGCGTCAGGGACCCAAGTTCAATTCCACCCTTGGCTGATTGTGTGTGGTTTACATATTCTCCCCATGTCTGCATGGGTTTTCTCTGGATGCTCAGGTGTCCTCCCACAGTCCAAAGATGTGCAAGTTAAGTGGATTGGGTATGCAAAATTGCCCTTTGTGTCCAGTGACCTTGCTAGGTTGGTTAGCCATGGGAAATGCAGGAATACAGAGATAGGTTAGCGAGGGCGAATCTGGGTGGGTTGCTCTTCAGAGGGCTGGTGTGGTCTCGATGGGCTAAATGGCCTGCTTCCATTGTAGAGTTGATGATTGAGAGTTCAACTTAAATGTTCACATGGCTAATATGTGTATCTACATGCTGATTTCTCATTTTAAATGGTAGCTGTAAATTAGAGTGCATTCTCCATCAGCTGTCTATTTCCCCTTTTTTTTTAGTCCAGCACAAATCTCCGATCCTGACAGCATTGACTTTGGTGCTTCTGCAGATTGAGGGGTCCATTAGTTTTCAGTTTTCGAATTGAGGGTGATAGTTTAGTGGTGCTTTGAATAGACAGGAGCATGATGCTGATATGACCTTCTCCACTGAGTTCTTAATCAAAGCTGAAACTCTGCAGAAGCTGGACTCTCTTAGAATTGGAGCCAGTAAATGAGAAATGGTGGAAAGAAATGACTAGTGGGAATGGTTCTACAGGCCCTCCAACACTAACGATGATGTTGGACAAAGTATGCAAAAAGAAAGTATGATAAAAGGGCAGCAAAAATCTTAAGTGACGATAATCTGAATATAAATTGGCATTTCCAGCATGGATCTAGATTTGTGTTTTTGCGAGTCTGAGTAGCACAGTCTGCACCAACTAGAGGGCAGACTGTTTGTTTGATTTAGTACTGTGTAATGTAATGGGATTAATTAATGACTTCACCATTGAGGCATCCCTATGTAGTAAGCAAGCACACATGATTGAGTTTTACATCTAATTTGTAAGGGAGAACTTTAGGTTCCAGACTAGTATTTATGGGCATGAAATCTGCACTAATTGTAGTGAACTAGCATACTAAGCTAGCAGATTAAGTAAAGACACAGTGGGAGAGGATATTTTAGAACATTTGTAAATACACATTCCTACTATAAAGAAATTAATCTAATATGCTGACCTACTGGGGAAAGCATCAAACCTGTGAAAAACATAGTGCCAGCTTGATGGTTGGTAATTGAGAAATGGCCGATGTCATGAAATAATTTGCTTTTGTCTTCACTACAAAGAATACAAAAATAATTCCAGTAATAGTTGTAAGACAGGAGATGGTTGCAAATACAGTTAAGCTGTTACAATTCCCAGGAAAGTGGTACTATGCAAGTTGACATACTTCAGGTCTAGTTGGACCTTATCCTCTATTCTTTAAAAGTTGTTGTTAATAAGGTAGTAAATACTTTTTTAATTTTCCAAGATTCCCTAAATTCAGGGAATGTTCTATCTGACAGGAAAGTAGCAATATTAACACCATATATGGGAATATGCAAAGGTGATGAATCTTCTTGGTCCAGTAAAGTAACTAATGACTTTCAGTGCTGAGAATTAAGGAATGGTAATGAAGTCAGTAGCTTTGTCAAACCAACATCCCAGCACCTAATTTGAGAACTGACTAATAAGTGATCTCGTGACGAGTGAGGAGAGCACTTCCTGAATTTCACTCCAGAGCCCAAGATCCGTGTGAAGCTTTTTTTTGTATTATTGGCAATGAAACCACTTTGTAGCTTACGGTTCTACATGTTTATACTGAACTGATGAGGTGAAAACCAAACTGCAGCAAATGACCGCTGTCCAAATAAGGACAAGGGTTTTATTCACTTGCTGACCAGAGCTGTCACTTGCTGGTCATCATTCATGGCCCTTGAAGGCAGTGGTGAGCTCTTTGGGTAGACCTGCAGTGCTGTTAGGGAGGGCATGTTGAACCAGCTGTTGCAATTTAACATTGTCATGTTGTAATGATTTGAAATTATCTTCTATAGGGCCATTTACCATGTCAAATTTGTTCCCTTTCTGATTTTGAAACAGTCAATACTCCAATCACAAAATTCATCCAGTTGATTTTTTTTTAAATTACACAAAGTATCCACCTCATTGACTCTGTTGTTTCTTCTCTTTCTACTGCCCTTTTTCTGAATTATGCTTGCATTCTTTTGACCCTTCCAACTTTGACCTGCCAATTAGCCCCTCACTGTTAGAGACAAAAAAACTTTAGTAGCTAGAATCCAGTACTCTGACTAATGGGCCAGGTGCTGTCACCAGTCAGTACGCTCCCCTTTTGTATGTATAAATATTGGTTTCTCCTGAATTAGTATTATTGCAAAATGTCCTGATTTTGAGAGACAGGCTTTCAGAGGAAAGACATTTTGTCTAATTCTGTTGCTTGCTCAGTGTGTGGGAAAGAATCAACCTATAGGGTTTGTGCATTTTTGATTGATTCTTCCCAAGAGGACCACCATCTTGATGTAGGGAGCTAGCTTTGCTGCTGTGTCTGTAGCTGTATCGTTATGATCTGCAATTCAATCAGAATGCAGAACTGAAAGCTTACCCAAGGTGTCTCCACAGGTCTGGTGGGATTGCCTGGGCTGAGTTAATGCAGGTTGCAACTGATCAGTCTAAACATTTGTAGCAGAAAGAAATTTTTCTAAAATCAGTAAATTTGTTATCCAGCTTGCTAGACCCTGCCACCCTCCCTACCCTGTTGGTATTGCATACTTGATATTTAGAAGTAAAACAGCAGCAATGTACCTGGGATAACTTTTATTTTTGATTTCACTAGGTGATGGGATGGCAGCATACATGGCCTATAAAGTGTCTACTTTGGTATGTATCAGAGTTTGGATATCTTGTAGTTTTAGACTCATTACTTCACTGCATTGATCTTTCAATCAGTTATTTAAGGTACATGGCTTGCTGAATATTTTAAATGTCATTGTGATATGAACATGGAAATGGTCTGAAATATAAAATGGGCAATTGAATGAGAGAATGTTCAACTGTCAAATGTTTTAATTTTGAGGTAAGGGTATGGATTTGATAATGATGGTGGATCTTGGGTCAGTCTAATTGTGTGTGTGTGTATATTTGAGTTGTGTTTTTGCTGTTACAGACCAGCTTGTCAATCTTCAAGAGGAAGGACTTTAGTGTGAAACGACGATTTAGTGACTTTCTTGGATTGTATGATCGACTGTCAGAAAAACATTCACACAATGGCTTCATAGTTCCTCCTCCTCCAGAGAAGAGCTTAATAGGTATATCCGTAATTGGGGTTCAGTTTTATTTTCTGTAGTCTGGTACTGGGGTGAAGATTTACTGAGTTTTGAATTGATCTTGAGAATCAGTTATGAAAGGAGGATTTGAAGAAGAGTTGCCTTTTATTTAAGGGAGCACTTCATTCTGTTTGAAACTTCCCCAGAATTCCATTTAGTTTTTTGTTTGTGGATAATTTCTTCAAACACCTGGATTGTTGGTGCCTTGTTCTTCCTCTTCCATATGCACTCACTGCCATTCCAGTACTCCTAAATATTTATCTCCGGATGTAGTGCTGGTTTGCATGTTACTTAATTTCTCTCACTTGTGGTGAAGCAACTGCTCTCCCCACAGGGTAAGTGTTCTGTTGCCTTGCCCTACATGAGTCTTCCAGAGAAGAGATGCTTCTATTTGGCCATGGCTTTTTTTTTGTATGTTCTAAATCAACATTGTTAATTTAGCGCAAAACATTAATCCCAAGCTTACTTTCTTATGGGATACAGACTTTTTGAATTGTAAATCTTAATCCTGTCATATTTGGAGTGTTATCCTTCGTAATAACCAGCTTAGGAATTTTTTTCCCTCTTTTTTTTTTAAGAGACCACCTAGCTGTATGAAATATTCACGTACATGCTCAAAAACAGCTTTGCAGTGCCATATCATGGTATCTGCCTAGAACAAAGATGGTGCCATCCATGTAGTGCACTACACTATACTGCATGGAGTAGGCAACTTCGAGATTCAGCTCTTGAGCTGGTATAAACTTCACGATTAATCCATACCCACCCATAATAAAGTCAGTGGGCTATCTAGTTTCAGTCATTGGTAGTTTAACAGTAGCCTCTGAGTATGTCTATGTGCTAATCAGAGAATGAACCTTGTTGACTTCAGTTCCTGCACTGAACCTTGCATGTGACATCTGAGACAAAGTTCTGACTGGCCTCCTGCTTACACAAGTGACTTTTGCCAGGTATTCTTTTGGAGGTGAGAAGGGCAACCATTGGAAGGAATTGGTTCAACTGGGCCAAATCCACTCTAATCCCCACCTGCTTCATAAATGCTGGCAAAGTAATGCAAATAGAGCTACTGCCCACACTGTCGAATACTAGTGTTAGCTGCTAATGAGCCGATGGTGGCAGAGGCCAACTTGGTGTTGGCTGCACACTCTGTATTCTTTCCTTCCTCTTCCCTCTTCTCCCCCTGTGCTGCCCCCCCCCCCCCCCCAAAAAAAACTATACAGATTTCTAATATGGGTTCTGCTTTGGATAAGGTATGACCAAAGTGAAAGTTGGGAAAGAAGATTCTTCCTCTGCTGAGTTCCTGGAGCGGAGGCGAGCTGCATTAGAAAGGTGAGTACCAAAAGAAATTGGAGGGAGCCACAAATGACGATCTAAACCTTCAATCTACATTTTCATACAATGTAGGTAGATGCTTGGACAAGGAGTCAAGAGTAATGAGGAACAGGCAGGGATATGAAGTTAAGACTGCAGTCACGCCATTCTTGATCTTATTAGCTTGTTGGGTTTATTTGTTAAACTTGTCCTGAGGTGCAAGGAAAAGTGGTGTCGAGTCTGAAAGATTGGGAAAACTGACTAAGATGCTCAGTCAGGTATTTAGGTTTAAAGGTGCCTTGAAGTGGGGACACCATGGTTGAAGTGGAGAAATTCATTCTTCAGATGGATTGCAAAACGTGAGGGAAGAGATTTGAGCAAATAGAATTTTTGAAGGTGGAACTAAGGCACCAGTGTATCTTGTCAAAGAAGCTTCTGGATAAGTGACTTTTGGTGTGATTCTAAGCAGCATGTAAGATGTTGAGCATTAGAATAGTTGAGACTGAAGGGGAGGGGTAAAATTCAGCTTCATACAGCAAGTGGACTGAATTGGTCTTGATTCTAGATTGTGTGGATCACAATTCTGTGGCTCGATTTCCACGTGTGTACAGCAGGAGCCTGTTCTGGACATGTCAAGTCAGGTGAGACCAAGCAAAAAATTTGTACGTACTTTGGTCAAACTAAGGTTACAGGCTAGCAAATTGTATTCCAATGGAAGCTGGTTTATTATCTGGAATTTACCAAAATGTCAATTTTGTGTTTTCAGCAGCTTTTGAAGGCAGTTTATATGTTCAGCTACTCTCTTTTATTTTTTTAAACCACTGGGAACCATAAAAAGTGAATTGAATAAATATGCAGATACTGTAGTCAAATTTTTACTGGTTTCTTCATCCATGCTCACTGCCCCTCAGTGTGATCCCCTCCAGTAAGTGCCTACAGTCTTTAAAACCAGCTCAATAACTGACTTAGGACCAGAATCAAATCTGTGACATAATGTAGTCTGTTATGGTCTGGTATCATTTGCCTTTTATCTTATCCAGTCTGGAAAATAACTTTCTGTTGGTGATAGTGAGTGAGTGCCCCACCTGTTTGTGTAGGCTTATTCCTTGTAAGATTAGTTGTTGTAAATTGCCCTGTTTTATCTGTTACACATTGCTTTCAGCAGTTCATCTGACACCATAGGTCTCAGTATTTTACGAGCTGCTATTCTGCCAGTGTCCATTATAAACTCTTTTGCGATTCTGCCATTCTTCTCAAAATATCTTTGTAGAACCCTTTAGTGTACAGAAATAATTTATTTCCTCTGCCTCCCCTGGTGCAGGAGGAAAATGAAGAGAGGGGGAGGGAGGACAAGGAAGTGACTTGTGTTGAACAAAATGGTAAATGTCACAATCCCTTTAGGGAAAGTGTACTGATACTCCAGCCCCTCTACTCTTGAGGATCACCCCAGAAGGTAATCAAATTTCAGACCGAACATTGAAGAGTGAGTACTCTGGTTAACAAAAGAAGTCCATCAATATATAATTCTGCCAGCTGAAACTGTCCATCTTTCAAGTCCCTATATGTGTACACATACATGCATTTCTCTATGTTATTGGTGGTGAGAGAAGTGTTGGTGGCACAGTTTAATAGCAACAGTCCCCAAGATTTGATGAGGTGTCCCTTTTTTTTGTTTGCTGCTTTGGTCTCCTTATTAGATTCTTTGAAGAAATAAAGTACTGAATGTTACACTCATGAACAGTCTTTTAGTTCATGGTTTAGGGGCAACAGCTGGTGAGAGGATATAGCTAGATGTCTTTCCAGGTTTTATTTCATTGCACAGAAGACCTTGTGTGTCTCATGTACTTGTTCTGTCTCGCGCGTGCGCACACTCTTCTGGAGTCATCTGTTCCTGGAAGTTCTGTGTTCATCTACTGTCTCTTGATGTTTTCTGTTCTCATATACCCAGAATGCTGTGGTGTCTTACACATATTCCCCATAGTGCTTAAAGCAACAATGTAAACACAATACTGAATTCCATGAACTTATTTTTTTAAAAAGTGCAGTTATTATTCTTTCTTCACCACCACCTCATCCCCCAACCCAGTCCTTTCTTTAAACCAGTCCTTTCTCTAGTTTTGTCCACAATGCAATAAAGATGTGGTCTTTGCTTAAAGCAGGAGTACTGACATTCTTTTCCCTTGCCTGTGCAGACCTCTTGAACTGTGTATGTGTTATACAGCAAGCAACCAGAGTGGTAAATGACTTGTTAGCTTTTAATAGATTGCAGTAGAAGAGTACAGTGCAATGATTGGCATTTGTGAGGGCTTTTCTGCAGTACTGTATATCATTTTTGTGTCTTTGCTTAAGGCAGACAATATTTGCTTTGGGAAGGATGTACGTGATTTCAGCTGACCAGTTCCTGGGATGGAGGGGTCCTCCTACGAAGAAAGATTTAGTCGGCTAGGCTAGTACTTCCTGGAACTTTAGAATGAGCAGTGATCTAATCTAATTCAAATATTAGTAATTTGATAGTGCTGAGAAAATGTTTTCACCCTATTAGGGAAATCTAGAACTGAGTCAGTTTTAGAGCCTAAGAACATGAGGAATAGGAGTAGGCCATTCAGCCCTTCAAGCTCACTGTGCTATTCATTGAGATCATTGGTCATCTTGTATTTCAATGCCATTTTGCAAGATGGTGTTGGTAGCACAGCGGTCATGTTGTGGGAGCTTGGATACAAATCCCATTTTGGCAGATGGTGAAATTTGAATGCAATAAACTCTGGAATTCTAATGTCACGCATGGTATGTAATGGTAACATTTTACAATCTTGTGTGAAGAAATTCCTCATCAGCCTGAAATAGTTTGCCTTTTGTGTGATGACTATCCTCACTCTGGCGCTGTCCTAAGGAAAGATCTTCCTTAGTTTTATCATGCCCCCCTTCTGGATTTCTATTTTATATAACCCCCTGTTCTTTCCATACTATAGGACATTAACTGTTTTGAATCCTCTGCCATAAACTTTCCCTTTTTTTAATCTGATCCGGTATGTTCATTGACATGTGTTTTTGTTTTTCCATAACTGCCTTCGATCTTTACAGCTGTGGATACTATCACCAAACTGATTCCACACTGACAATTCTGCCAGTTGCTCAAATAATCCAGCACGCATTTTCTTGCATACTACCTAAATTTTCATCCTTCTCAAAATAGTGTTAATTAGAATAGCGGATCAGTGTTTAGACTAAGATGAGGAATTTCTTCATTTGAGGGTGTCCCCAAAGAGTGTGGATGATCAGGCTTTGTGTATACAGATGTTTTTGGGTACCATGGGAATGTGGAACTGAAGTAAATTTGATCTTGAGGTACAGTGAAAAGTGCTGTTTTGCATGCTGTACAGGCAGATCGTACCATTCAAAGTGCGTCAGGGTTGCAGGTCAGAGTGCAGAATACAGTGTTACAGTAGCAAAGAAGTTGCACAGAGATCAGAATTAACATTTGAGGTTGAGGGGAAGCCATGTTCTTTTTGAATGGCAGAATGGTTTGAAAGGGCCAAATGGACGACTACAATTTCCTATATCTTTGAAGACCTGGTGTTCTTGACCAGTTTGGTATCGTGTGCACTAGGTGGCATCTGACCTACGACTGCTTGGCTTTAGCTACATTCTGACTTTTGCATGGAGTATGAGGTTTAATTTCAAAATTAGGGTGCATTTCTGTAAATGATAATACAGACAGCTGTCCATTATGCTGTGTTAACACTGGCATTTCTAAAAATTGTGTACAATTTATTGTAAATACCTATCTGGAAAGCATAATTGGGTGTATGCAGATTTGATATTTGCTTGATATATTAAAATAATTTAAGTCCAAAGAAAACCGCCAACCCTCTGGTTATCATTCCAGATATCTACAGAGAATCATCAAGCATCCAACGCTCTTGCAGGATCCTGATGTGAGAGAGTTCTTGGAAAAAGATGAGGTAATGCCTGATAAAAATAAGGTAATCTTCTCCATTGTGGCAAGAGAGGGTTTGCTTCTACCTTTTTTTTTCCTCTGCTAGTCCCCATAACCCCTTGCCCTTTCAAAATGTGCCCAGTGTTCATTTCTGACCATCTGTTGGCCTTTATCCAGTGACCTGTCCATGATGCTGTATCTTATTAATATCTCCGTGACATGTTGTCTTTATCTTGCCCTTCATTTGTTAATATTTTTGTGTTGTGTCCTCATGACCTCTGCATCTAAATATCTTCTGCCTCACTGTTTTCTGGTTATTCATCCCACTTCCCCTCAATTTGGAATATTGTTTCCCCTTCTCTCTTGGCAGATTTTACTGTTCTGATGTCATGCTTTTTTATCAATTGCTGATCCACTGGCTGTACTTTTCCAGTACTTGCCTTTTCTCATCAGTATGGAGCAGAAATATTAAACTCCTGTTTCCAGCCAAACTACACCTTTTCTTCCTCCACCCCTGTTTTCTACCATACATTTATGTAGCTTATCTATTCTATTGCCCTTGTCAGTAGCTGAATCCAAAGATGCTATGCAGTGATTACCTAAGTTTTACAGAAATGTTTTGAAGCTGAATTTCGAGTTTTCCTAATCCTTCAAGCATGACAAAACTATTTAGAGGTGAAACAAAGTTGCTCAAAACCAATGCAGTCTTGCAAAACCTTTTCCTCTAAGCTTCTAATCTTAAAACCTTAACTAGAAGGATGTCTTGCAACCATAAATGTTTGTGTCCCATCAAGCCATGCATGTTAGGCTTTGTAGAACACTTACATTCTGTCTGCAAAAATACCCCAAGCTTCCAATTGCCTGCCACTTCAACACAGTATTCCCTTGACGGCATTTATCACAGGCCTGCTGCAGTACTGCAACGAGGCTCAGTGCAAACTGGAAGAGCACATTTCATTTTCTGGTTTGGAACCATGGAACTTTCAGGACTCCTTTATAAAGTCTGTAACTATAGAGCCTGTCCACCACTTTCTGTATCCTTTACCCACTCCTACACCTCCAGCCTTGCATTTACTGCTCTCTTCTGGATTCTGCTTTCCCTCCACCAATGTTGCCAGACCTGCTGAGTTTTTGCACCAGTTTGGTTTTTCAGATTTCTAGCATCCGTGATTCTTTGTTTTATTATCCTGCATGCTCTTTAGCTGTCACTAAATGTAGTAAACTAGTGGATCAGCTGTCTTGGGCAACAGAGGAATTTAAGTGCTGGCATTTGTTTTGCAAGGTGGTGTGAATGTAGCGTGAGTAGCAGTCTTGCTCCTTGTTAATGTGCTAACTGTTCTAATTGTTCATGTTTGCTAGTGATTATATTTTTATTATTGACTTTAAAATGACTGCTATCAAAAAGTTGCTCTAACATTGATCATGCATGCCAATGGTTAACTTTCCAGGATTAGAAATCTATTGGAAACAGTCTCCGACTAATTGTTTGTGTGGGTGGGAAATAGTGGTTTTTGGTAAGCATTGACCTTTCAATCTGATTTACAGTTGCCGCGAGCAGTAAACACTCAAGCTTTAAGTGGTGCTAGTCTCCTTCGGATGGTGAACAAGGCTGCTGATGCAGTCAGCAAGATGACCATCAAGATGAATGAGTCTGATATCGTAAGTGTTTGTGCTATTGTGGAATGAGCAATAGGCTTCATGTTGTTTAACGTTCCCTATGTGTAAGTGATTTGATTCTGACCTCTGTAGATGAGCTGAAGGATGACTCATGTATTACATAAAAGTATTAAATAATGGTCAGAAAAAGAGCTATAGGTAATGGTTGAGCCGATAAGTTCAAGTAGTCAGAATGACCTACGGCCTATCTTGTGGTTTCTGTTGATTTTGGCCAGTTCCAGGAATAGAAATGGGAGCAAAAAAGACCAGCTTGTTCCTTTGCTGAACCTGTCAGCCATGGAGAAGAAATCCTATTCCTGATCTCCATACACACCCTAATCCTTAATGTGAGTGGTGGGTGAAGGATCCTTCTGTATAGTGACCTTTATTGGGTTCTGGGTTTGGTCTGTGATGTGCCCGTTACTGACCTGACATACTGTATTGTGTTGAGAATATATATTGCTTTTGTTTCTCCGAATCTTGGCTATTTGATTCTAAAAGTTGGAAAATTATCTGCTTATGATTACATAAAGGGGTCACCACTGGGTCACGTCTGGTTGAAAAGCAAGGAAATTAAATAAAAACTATGTTGGGAGGTCATGTTGCAGCTGTACCGGACATTGGGTAGGTCACTTTTTGGAATATTGTATGCAATTCTGGTCTCCTTCCTATCAAAAGGATGTTGTGAAACTTGAAAATGTTCAGAAAAGATTTACAAGGATGTTGCCAGGGTTGGAGGGTTTGAGCTATAGGGAGAGACTGAATAGGTTGGGACTGTTTTCCCGGGACGTCGGCTGAGGGGTGACCTTAGAGGTTTATAAAATCAAGAGGGGCATGGATAGGATAAATAGGTAACTTTAAGGGGCAACCTTTTCACACCAGATCGTGAGTGTATGGAAAGAGCTGCAGGAAGTGTTGGAGGCTGGCACAATTTACCGCATTTTAAAAAGCATTTGGTTGGGTATATGAATAGGAAAGGTTTAGAGGGATATGGGACTAGATTATTGAGCATATCTGGTCGGCATGGACGAGTTGAACTGACGGGTCCGTTTCCGTGCTGGACATCTCTACGAGTCTGACTCTAAAGCAGTTGGAAACCCTTTGCATGAAAAGTATGGACCGAGACTGTTCCATTCCCATCTATACTCATTTTCTGTGTGTGATATTTCTCTGTTCCATCTCCAGTGGTTTGAAGAGAAGTTTCAGGAGATTGAGAATGAAGACCAACAAATACGCAAGCTTCATGCTGTTGTTGAAACATTAGTCAATCATAGAAAAGGTGAGGCCAGTAGGTTTGAACAGTCGGTGAAGTAGGATTGGCATAAACTTAATTCATTAAAACTAATCTGTTTTGCAAACTGTCAAGTTTGCATTTTCCCTTTCTTTTTTGTTTGAAGAATAATTTGTATGGAAAGAACTGGTCAATGTCATGGGTCATAATGAAGGAACCACTTCTGTTAAAGCAGTAGGATGTGTGGTTTTTAGGGCCCTAGTAGATTACTTTAGGCTCACAAATGTACTATGCTGTTTTGATAGATTAGAGGGGTGGGGTTAACTATGCATTACTGGAAGAAGACAGTAGTTATTGTTATAAGTTTTATTTAAGACTGGGTGAGGTTGATTAGCACTAGGAAGCTCATCAAAAACATCAAATGTGTTGATGCCAAACATGAACTCAATGTTCACTTTCAGTTGCAGCCTTAGTGTGTGGAGTCTGCTTTTTTTTTCTTTGGAGTACTGAAGCCTAAAGGGGAACTGGAAGTGAATGCATATTATGGACAGATTTTCCATGGTTACCTTCCACTGTTCCAGTTCAATGCTACTTGGAAGAGTCCCAGGAATATAGAGGGCCAAGATTTATCAACTAGTCAAATTCCAACCTCCAGTCTGGAATTTTGTAAGTGTAGTATGCATGTTACGTTGAAACATTCCCTTCAGAGAAAGATTCAGAGAAAATTCACTCTTTAGGTATTTAAGCAATAAACAAGTTTGTCCAGTTTTGAAAAAAAAACTAACCACCTATTGGCAAACAGCTGTTGTGTAGAGTACTCAACTGTGGAGGAAATAGTCTAGTGCAGTACAAGATTGTGGTTTAGGCACTTTTGGGACAGTTGAATCCTGTTATACCTGGAGTCTGAGGGGACAGTATAGCTTCACGCTGTATCTGACCTTTGTCCCTATCCCAGAAGTTTTTGATGGGGACAGTGTTGAGGGAGCTTTCCTTTTGTTTTACTTTTAAGAGTAGGTGGAGCTGTACTCTGCTTCCTTAATTCTTCCTCCACTCTCCACCCAACCATTCCTTACACCACAAGAGTAGAAGTATATTTTATTTAGTTATCCTAGGGCACAGCATGCAATACCTTTACTAAATGACAGTCAGTTATGGGAAGGCATTCTGACTTCTGTACAGGCAGAATGGGTGGAGATATGATTGTACAATCTCTCCCCAGCAATTGAGTGGCTGTGTGTTATCTCCTGTATGACCTTCCTCATAATTATCTTCCTTTACAGTTTGTACTGGGCCATGCCAAAATAAACTGTCTCATCTAGCTGCAAGATCCAAACAGAACATTCCCTTTTTCTCAGTGCAAATTTTCTTAATGAGATCAACAGTATGTAAGGAAGTGTCTAGAAATAGTGGATGCATCGGTAGTCATTCTTTTCAAGATTCTATAGCCTCTGAAACAGTTTCTATAGTTTGGACAGCAGCTAATGTAATACCTCTTTTTAAAAAGGGAGAGAAAAATCTGGGAATTGCAAGCTGCTTAGCCTGACCACGATAGAAGGAAAATGCCAGAGCAGGTAAAAATTAATAGTGAAGCACTTAGAAAACAGTGACTCTTTCTAATCCAGTCAATGTGGATTTACAAAAGGGAAATTGTTCTGGACAAATCTGTTGGAATTTTTGAGGATGAAACCAGTAGTGTGGATTAGGAAGAACTAGTGGTTTACTTGGATTTTCAGAAGGCTTTTGATATTCCAAATGAGAGATTAGTGTGTAAAATTAATTAGTGTGGGATTGGAGATGGTGTACTGACATGGACGAGGAACTGGCTAGTAGATAAAAAATCTGACAGGTAGGAATAGATGGGTCACTTTGGCTCTCCGTGACAAGTGGGTACCAGACAGATCAGTGCTTGGACTGAGCTATTCCCAATATATGAATAATTTTAGATGGGGAACTAAGTGCAATAACTTCAAGTTTGCAGATGACAATTGGGTGGGAGGATATAGAGATGCTTCAGTGTGATTTGCCAAGTGAGTGGGCAAATGCATGGCAGATGAAATTTAATATGAATAAATGAGTTAACCATTTTTGGAGGCAAAAGCAGCAAAGTGGATCATCTAATTTGTGTTGCAACTCCCCCTTTCCCGATCTGAATCTCCTTGTTCACCAGTCATTGAAAGTAAACAAGCAGGTGATGAAGAATACAAATGGGATTTTGGCCTTCGTTGCACAAGGATTTGGGTACAAAAGCAGGGGTGTCTTGTGACAATTGTATGGTGTCTTGATGAGACCGTACATAGAGTACTGTGTGCAGGTTGGCCCCCTTTATCTGAGGGAGGATGTACTGGCCATGGGGGGAGTGCAGTGAAGGTTTGAGACTGCTTCCTGGGACGGAAAGACTGATGTATAAAAATTGTTTGGACAGGTTGGGATGTGTTCATTGGAGTTTACAAGAATGAGGGGGTGGGGGTGGATTCTCATAGAAACCTACAACATTCTAACTGGACTAGACAGTATAAATGCAGGAAGGTTGTTCCTGATTGACTGGTGAGCCAGGGTCAGGTCTTGAGGATATGGGTTAGGCCATTTCGGACTGAGATGAGCAATTTCTTCAAATGGCCAACAGTTGGAATTTTCCACCTCAGAGCATGGCTGAAGACAAATATTGAACATTTTCTGGGAGATGGATATGGTTTCTAAGACAAAAGGGATCAAAAGCAAAAACCAGGTACTGAGTAGATCAGCCATGATCCTATCGAATGGTAGAGGAAGCTTAAGGAACTGATTGGCTTACTCTTCCCATTGTATGTTTCAAAGAAATTACATTTTGGGGGTTGGGGAGGCTAAATGATTTGAGGAGCTTGGACTTTTTTTTGAGACAAGCTGAACTGAAATTGGAGATGAAATTGAGCTATTAATAAAGTGAGTACTGATACTAGTCATACTGCTGACAGAAAATCACTAGGTCTCTAGTGGGTGTGTATTTAAATAAATCTCGGTTCTGAAGGTACTAAATTGACCTGTGCTTAAATTCTGTTTGATCATCAGAGCTTGCGATGAATACGGCCATCTTTGCAAAGAGTGCTGCCATGCTGGGGAGCTCCGAGGATCACACCGCATTATCCCGGGCACTGTCACAGCTTGCAGAGGTTGAGGAGAAGATTGAGCAGCTTTACCATGAGCAAGCCAACAATGACTTCTTCCTGTTCGCTGAGTTGCTGAGTGACTATATCCGTCTGATTTCTGCAGTGAGGGTACCTGCTGTTGCTAATGGTGCCACCTTGGTTCTCAGCTTCTCAAATGTCAAGTGCATTTTCTGATCGCTGGGTTATCGCTCAGTTCTCTGGTTGGGGCATTTGCGTACAAAGTACTTCAGCTGATAAATAAGTTGTGCTAAGGGACGAGTGAACCTGTCATGGTGAAAACTGGGCTCTGAGGAGATTACCAAGCTATGTGCTGGAGGAATAATTATTTTGAGTAGAGGGCATATCTTCTCTCTTGTTCCCCTTTAAAGTGATGATTCTATGATTTGAAGATATTTCTGATACTTTGCTCAAAAGGCTATTCTTCTCCCTCACAAGGAGCTTTGACCAACTCTTTTAAGGGGAGAGTCAGTTCTAACTGGATCTTGAACCTGCCTGTCTCCATCACGAGGTGGAGATCAGGATCAAGAATCCTTGAAGCCACAAACCAGCCTCCTGTGATGACCCCAGTTATGAGCTAGCTTCTCCCATTGGTGCATTGTAATAGTATGTGGTGGTTTAACTTAGACACTGAGTACTGTGGTCTGGTTATCTTGGTGCAGGGAGTCTTTGACCAACGGATGAAAGCATGGCAGCGTTGGCAAGATGCTCAGACCACGCTGCAGAAAAAGCGAGAAAACGAAGCTCGACTGATTTGGGCCAACAAACCTGACAGACTGCAACAAGCTAAAGATGAGATATCAGAGGTATGGGGCCCGTAGGGGTGGCACCTGCCTGATTAAACCAATTGAACAGCTGGAAGTAGAGCATTAGTTGTTCTGTGCTTTTTACGAACACCCATGCAGGCATTGATTTTCTTAGCCAGCAGTTTTGGTGCTATGCACTGTACAACCATTAATTTTTTTTGGGGAGGGTGTGGTGGGGGGGGCTGGGAAGAGTGTCAGTTAGCTCATTTGGCTGGTTGATACCCTTGCAGCTCAGGTCACCTCTCCCCTCACCTGACGGATGATAGTCCTTGTGTCTGAGTGGTGCAGTTACTACTTTTGCAACCAATAAACCCTTTAATGCATCAATCATATTTGTGTTGCACACTATTTGCCAGTACTGTTTGCATAGGCTCAGATCTTTCCCTCACCATTGACCAAGTTGAGTGAGACAGTCTATAATCTGTAGATGTACACACAATTTCTGCTAAGAAGGTAGAAATGGAATTGTTTGGTTCCCACTGCCTTCCATAGGCAGTATGAACTGCAGAAACTAGAAAGGTCTCAGGTTTCAGCTTGGATTTGTGCTCTGTGAGCTGACCACAGTTGGTGTGCTGCTAAAATTGGTGTCTGCATGTTAGAGTGAAACTCTGTCTCCCTCGCAGCGATGCAGTAACTAATCTGGAATGTGGGAACTGTTTGACCTGTCGAGTGAGAAATTAGTTTGGTTTAGTTTGTGACAGCTTCCCACACTTCAATAAATTGCCAGTGTGCATCCAGATTCTGTTATGAATGCTCAGTGACTGGACAGAACACCAAAGGGCACCCTGGATCAGTGGGGGTTGTGCAGTAGCAGGGATTTACCCTCAGAAGGGGAAAACAATAATGGCACAGAAGACTGCAATGGATTAGTTGCAGTGGATCTATTCCATTGTGAAAGAGAGGTTAACTTCTGCCTCCTGTTTTCTTTCTTCTAACTTCAACTCACCAAACTTCTAACTATTTTCTAACTGCATCCAAGTCCCATTCATCCTGACCACTCTGCTCACTTAAGGCATTGCTTAACTGACGTCCAAAGTTTTCTCAGTGTGGGTTCACTTCTGGCTGAGGTCACCATGAATGTCTTGCTGCCTCACCTTTTCACTTGCCTAAGATGTGATTTTTCTCTCTTGCGCACGCGCTGTTTGCTCAAAGCAGCCTTATGATCCTATGGCAACTTTACCTTTTATCACCAGTCAAACCCTTGATGCATAGATAGTATTCATGCAGCACACTATATTTGCTTTCTAAATCTCTAGTCATCCCTGACTCCGTCACCCTGACTCTATCCTCTCCTTCCAGACTTAGACTTTCTGTGCTGCTCTAATTCTGACCTCTTGAACATCCCTAATTTTCCTCGTTCACCACTAGCATCTTGCCTTCAGCTGTTGTGTCCAAGTGATGGAATTGCCTTTCTGGATCTCTACAGCTTGTGTTTTTGTTTTGTATAAAGTGCTCTGTAAAGCCTATCTCTCTAATCAATTGTTTAGTCTCCTGCCCAGTATCTCCTTGGGT
This sequence comes from Chiloscyllium punctatum, assembly GCF_047496795.1. NCBI lineage: Eukaryota > Metazoa > Chordata > Chondrichthyes > Orectolobiformes > Hemiscylliidae > Chiloscyllium > Chiloscyllium punctatum. Next base: position 5,409,027 of record NC_092771.1, read on the forward strand.
CGCTTAGTATCAGGTTTTTTTTTTGTTTTGCCCATGTGAAGTGTTTTAGGATGTTTTACTACGTTAGGGGTTCTCTGTAAATGCATGTTTTGTCTGCACTAGGTAAATGCAGACCTTTCAAGCACTGAGATTGGGGTTATATTCTGTACAGCCACAACTTGACATTCCAACTCTGTGCTTAATGTACTGACCAACAAAGACAAACATGCTAGATGCCATTTTCACACCCTGTCTACCTGTGACTCCACTTTCAAGGAACTATGCACTGTCATTCTTAGGTTTCTCTGTTCTACAACACTTCCTAGGGCCCTACCATTTGTGTATCAGTCCTGCCATGAGTCACCTTACCAAATGCACCTCAGTCATCTAAGTTAAACTGTCTGGCACTCCTTGGCCCACTGACCCATCTGATCAAGATCCTATTGTACAGTGATATACATTTCTCTGATCACTACACTGACAATCGTGATGTCATCAGCAAACTTACTAACCGTACCTCCTCTGTTTACGTCCAAATCATTTATATAAAATAACGACAAGCAGAGAGCATGGAGTTTTGAGTCTGGTGTGTCTCTGTTCTGTTCGAGCTGAAATACTCTGCCATTGAGGCAGAAAAGGCTGCGTGAGACCCAGTGAATGATTGAAGTGATGCTAATTAGTTCCTCTGTTTCTAGTGGGAGCCCAAGGTTCTACAGTGTGAGAGGGATTTTGAGCGGATCTCCCTAACCATTCGGAAGGAAGTTGCTCGGTTTGAGGTAACTTTTTTTAATGGGGTCGGCTAAAACTGGCTATGGCTTTTATGAATGACCCTCGTCAGCTAGAGAATACTGGGGCTGTTACCTTGATGCAGTTGGGCCGCCTTATGTTTTAATTCTCCTTTTTTGTTGTTGTACATTTTCAGAAAGAGCAAATCAAAGACTTCAAAAGTCGGATTATTGTGTATTTGGAAACACTTCAGAACTCACAGCAACAGGTGAGCTAATACCTGAGCATTTTCTTTATTCTTTTAAAACAGCTTGTTGTTTGTATCCTGTTCCAGATACTGTTTAATAGGAGAAGCTGGAATCTTGCTATAGAATGTTAAATGATTGGAGGGGCTGGAGAGGGATGTTTGGTAGATTTTTCAGAACATATCTATTTCAGAAGTTATTCAACCAACTATCTAATGAATTGCGTATAGCTCCTTGGTCTACACCTTACCATCAAGAAGGTCAAGGGCAGCAGATACATGCACGTTCCCTCCCAGCTACTCACCATCCTGACTTGGAAATATCACTGTTCATTCAGTGTCACTGGGTCAAAATCCTGCGACTCTCCCTGAATCTCACCGTGGGTCTACCTATACCTTGTGGAGTGTAGCAGTTCAAGGAGGCAGCTTACCACCTTCCCTAGAGAAATTAAGGATGGCCCAACCAGTGAAGTATCCACCTTGATTAAAAAATGCATGGAAAATCTCCATCTACAATCATCCCCTCCCAAGTGTATCTCCATCCTGACATTTACAATATATTTCTGTTGCTTCATTGTCACCAGGTCAAAATCCTGGAGCTCCCTTCCTAATAGCCCTGTAGGTGTCCCTCTTTTCTCCCAAGGACTGCAGCAGTTTGAGGTCAGGTCAGTTAGGGATGGCAGGAAGCACTAGCCTGGCCAGTTTCCTCGATCTCATTAATTAACTCGTTGAAAAGCACAGGGTGTGTGGGAGAGGCAAACAATCAACACAAGTGTACCAGTTCAGGGAACAGAGTTGGAGGATTTGAAGAAGCAATTAGATTTGGAATGGGGTGGGGGTGGAAGTAGCAAGTCTGATTCTGAGTTGGACATTTTCTCATTTCTAATATTTTCTGCAGACTTTCACCATGAAAGTGTTATCAAACTTGCTTTTACCCAAGGAATGAGCTTCCTCAGTTGAATGCTTTCCCTGTTACCCTCCAACCTGAGCCCTTCTAATTAGTTTTTAGCGCACTGGTTCAACTGATCACTGTCCCAAAATGAAATGGGGTTATAGTTAGCCTCAGTTGTTGAGGCAGTTCAAATGAAGATTATCTGAGCAAATAGAGAGTGTGTGTGTGTGTGTGTGTGTGTGTGTGTGTGTGTGTGTGTGTGTGAGAAATTGAGTTGAAGTAGAATAGCTTGGGAGATCTCTAATTCCATTTTGCTCAGAGTTGCACAATCCCTTATAAGCAAGAGCAGCAGAATCATGCTGAAGGATTTGATTTAGCTTTTTGTCAGTTTGCAGAAATTGGGAGTATCAGCCTCTGGGGCATTCTAAGGTGAGACAATAGCCTAAATTTCCTCTTTGCCTGTAGCCCTTTTAAATTTTCATACAAGAGTGGTAACTAAGGGTTCCCATGTGTAAGGGCTCTGTGCAGAGTCTTGTGTTGCCAAGCAGCTTGTAGGGAATAGCAAAACTACAGATCAGAAAGAAAGTGTTTTAAAAGCTGAGTTTCACTTCCTTGCAGTTTATTTGCAAATGGACTTTTGTTTCAATTACTGAACCTCATAACAATACTTTCTGTTGACAGCTCATCAAATACTGGGAAGCTTTCCTACCAGAAGCAAAAGCCATTGCGTAGTGGAATTGAAAACTGAGTGGACACTTGCTGCCTTTTATATTGTACCTCCAGCCTATAAGTGAATCTGCAATACCACCTATAAAAGGGGACACTTTTTTTTAATGGTTGCAGGTTTTTCTTGCTCTTCCTATCATAAATCTTGAATTATCTTTCATTTTCATATATTTCTTATGAATTGATCAGTGGGGAAGCCCGATTGTGATGGAATTTGAGCTTTTTGAATGCCCATTGCAGATTTGGGTTTGGGAGGGGGAGGGGAGTGGAGATATTATCAGAACTGGTCCCCACAGCATCCACTCTTTTTCTCCTAATGACAAACTCCTGCTCTTCTCTACCAGAACTGCTACTTTTGACATGTTGGGTTTTTTAAATAAAAGAAAACCTGTCTTTCCTTCAACCTGAGTTCCACAGATCTGTGAGAGGACCAAAGATTTCAAGGGATCCAAGTGTTGAGCTCTGTAGTCAGGACTAGAACAGCCAGTGGTGGAACATCAGACTGACACCTTTTTTAAAACTCTAATCGAGCTTTCAAAACAAAGTACTACAGCTGGCCTGGAACTCCAAGCAGCCAGTACTAATGGCCAAACCATGATTGCCAGTACATGAATAGGCGACACTGTTTACACATGTCCTCTTTTCTCTGAACCTGCATCCATGCTGTTTGTATTGTTTTCCTGCTAGTCTTTTGAACTTTGCATTAGCATTATAGTTATCTAGCTGCTGGACTGAGTAGAAGTGAAGAAGGTCTCGACAAAATACTTATAGGCTAAGTTCACATTAAATACAGTTAAACATGGGGGTCTTAAATATGGACTGTGCTGAGGATTGATAAAGAATTCCTCCCATTTGTGAACTTTCAATGACTCAGCTGCTGTGTTTGGTTAAGGGAATTCTGTAATGTGGTTTCTCTGGCTGAGATGATACCCATGTATTCCTGAGCCAAGTTGAATTACCAGCCCTATATTCCATTTTAAATTTTCTATCTTGTAGTGGTTTCCAAGACTATACTTTTTCACAAGTGTCAAGACAATAAACTGTATGCCATAACTGGAACAAGTGGCTCCATCCAAACATGTCCTGATTTAGCTGACTAACACTACTGTCCATGCACAAGTGTGAGCAGTTGCAACTTATCTTGCTTAGTGCTGTTTTATGAACTGATTGTTGAGTCTAAATACAAAGAATTTGGGGGTGAAAAATGAAATTGAGACTGGTAAAAGATTGATTTACAGCAGTGCTGTAGAACAACCTGATTAAACACTGGTGTATTTGACTCTAATCTGTTTATGGTGCCACAAAAAGGCCCTTGTCACTTGCTCCTCCATTGTCATTGAACTCCTGTAGTAACCATCCAGCCATGAGTGAGACTAGCAGGAGAGACTTTCCCTGAAACTGTGACCTGACAAAGCCAAGTATCCTTGTCTGCTTTCCTGACCGACAGTCAAAGCTAGTTGGAAGGCAACAAGAACCGTCTGTTTACAAACCTGTTTATGGCCTGCTCTCCTGTATTACTTCAGTATTCTGGAAAAAGATACTGGTGTCCCTGCACACACAATCGGTAATCGTTACTCATTATGCACTAAAACCTTTTTTAAATTTTCAGTTTAATGTACTTTCAGAGGAACTGAGAATTCTCTTTCACTTTGTTCTCAAGTAGAAAAAAACATCAGTTCCTCGTCTGGTTGTGACCTCAACTTTCAAATAAAGTTCACAAATGATTTACCAAACCTGTTTTAGTTTCTTTTTTGTCAAAGTAATAAATTTGTATTACAACCAATACAAGCACAGTCAGGAATTTGCCTGGTTTCTGCATTCAGTGTAATGTAACAGAGCAGAAAATTCCATCTCTGTGCTGTGTTCACTGGAATGTGACAGCCTGTCCTTTTTAGACTTGGGTCAGAAAGGAAATCAGCCAGGATTCTTTCTTCCAGTGAAGAATGCAAGCGTGCAGTCAAATCCACTCCATTGGCATGATTCCTTACTTTCAACGAAGGAAGTAGAACTAGAAAAATTTTATCTTGTATGATTTTGAAATAATTAGATTTTTTGACAGTCTGTCCCCACACTGCATGTTTGAGTTCTGTGCATTCCATCTGCAAAATACCAATCTTTCCAAACTAGTGACCTCTAACCTGGAAGGATGAGGGTAGTAGACTACATCAGACAACATAACTACCAGTCTCTCACCCTTCTGACATTGGTTTGATGCTGCATCTGAATCCTGGACTACCCAGTTCTATGCACAGTGTTTGTCTTTGGAGTAGAGTGAAGGTGGCTCACCACTGTCCAAAGGGCACCTGACTCAGCAGTGGTGACCTGACTATTCCAGGTTTGTTGGTGATGCTTATGTCCTAAGAATTAATTACAAAACAATGCCTCAATGTATTTTTTTTATGTAGGTTTCCTCACGAAAGAATGTTTCAGATTTTGTTTTGAACAGATAAAGGAAGAGTCTGGCTGCAAGTCTAGGTGAAGAATAAGTTTTATTTTGGTCACCCCACCATCTACTGTTGACCACAATGGCTAGGGTTTAATTTGATTTGTGTAATCTTAATTATTTTCTTAATTGGAATGTTCCTGGTTCTTGTTCAGCGAATGGTTGCTCCTGCTGAAGATCACCACTTGCTTGTATCTTGTGTTACAAGCTCCACGTAATATAAATTGGCATCAAAGAGCATGTTCTAATAGATCTGTTTGGATTTCCAATGAGCTTTTGTCCCTCTGAAGTTTATTTGTGGCGCTCTGGCTTCAGCATTTCCTTGTCTGAAAAGCCCTTTTGATTGAATTTTACATGTAGTGTTTCATTCCCCTCTTTGTCTGCATTATGTTAAACGCTTTCATTGCAGCCAAGGTTGAAAAGGGCTGATGGAGCTCGCAGCTGCTGATGTTCATTGGGACACTCTGTCCCTTTTCCCACAAAGGAAATACATTCAACAACTGCTTCAATCATCCTGGTAGCCAGGCCACTGTTGATCTCCTCTAGTCCATGTCTGTGGATTGAGATGCTAGGTATTAGTCATTGAATCTGATTCTTGGCTCAAACCTGTCTTTTTCGAGAAAAGAGGGGCAAGTAATCAATTAAGTGTAGAAAGTTCTTAACAATTGTAGGTTAGGGTGGGAATGTGGAAGGAAGGATCAGGGGTACAATATAATTAAGTGCCAGCAGAGTTTTTATATGACTGCCGTTGTTAGTGATTGGAAAAGAGAAGTGGCGTTTGCTGATGTGACAGTATGGTTAGCTGCTGTAATCATCAGGCACCTAACTTCCCCGTGGCTCAGGAAATTAGGGGAAGAGGTTTTTTTTAAATTTCCTTCTGGAAGTCATTGTCAGATGAGCAGAGACTTCCTGTGTGTTAGGTAATCTTTCCAAGTCATGTGTATGTTGGTGTTTTATTTCTACGTACACTGTTTTATTAGTATATGGTCAGCTCAGTGGGAGCCAGATTTGTCTCAGGGTACAGTTCTTGCATCTAAAACCACTGGCAGTTCTCACCTGAAGAAAGCTTTGCAGATATTTTCTTCCACAGACTTCTGTCACTTTTCATTCCAGTACTTCTAGCACAATCCATTTGTCCGCTGATGTCTCTGCTTTGTAGAAACACAATTGTTATTTGGAGAAAGTGGCTATTGAGACAAAATTAAAAATCTCTCAACACCAGGTTATAGTCCAACTGGTGTGATTTTTTTTAACTTTACCCACCCCCAATCCAACACCGGCACCTCCACATCACACACGAGGCAGACCACCATTCTCTGATTCCTTGAAGCAGTTTGCGTATGCAGTTGGTAAACCATGAACATTCCATTCCAGAGTTTGAAGGTGCAAGAAAACTAACCAAAGAACTGCAGATGCGAGAAACTTGAAACAAAAACAAATTGCTGGAAAACTTCAGATTGTAGAGAGTCTGGTGTTTTTTATGCAAGATAATTAAAATTTGTTTTATTTTACCAACAAAGAGAAGCTATCTGGAATTGATGCTGTCTGTGTTTCTCGTTTCCCGTGATTGATGACAGCTACCCATTCACCACGACAGTGAATTCACTGAAACTACTGTGCACACTGGAGATCTGAAGAACTCAGCAGATCTAACAGCTGAGTGGTTTGCTTCTGATTCATTACAGTTATCCTGACATCACCATAACTTATTGACCTCAATCACAATCTAACATTAGTTTATTCAGAAGTTGATGTGTATTAGTTCTTTCTAAAATAGTTTTCTCTTCCCCAAATGGCAGTGAGATGTTCCTTAGGTTGCCAATTCTTAGCATCTTCCTTTAGTTTATTTAAATTCTCTTAAATTTGCAGGTCCTTAGATAAAATGAAATGGCACCACCCCACTTCTCTAGATTGTGATTCACTGGATAGGGGTGGCCATACCTAGACCCAGAATTTTCGGCAAATTCTGACTTGCTGCTTTCCTAATCAATCTGATCATAGATGTAATTACCCTTTACACACCTCTGGGGTGGGTCTTGAACTCAGGTCACCTGGCTCAGAGGTAGGGACACTGCCATTATGCTACGAGAATGATTATTAGTGCCATATTGCTATGTGCTTCCATCCATGTGGCTCACAAATTGTGATATCAGCCTAAATGTTGCCAAGCTCCTGAGCAGATACATGTTAACGGAAAGACTGGGCAGATTGCCAGTGCACTGTTTAATGTCACTTGTCTTTATCTTTCAGAGAAATACGTAAAAGCTGCACTGAAATAGGAGTTTGGTTCAGTTGGTCTGTTTGCGTTCCACAATAACAAATCCATTGCATCCTATTTACCTACCCCTGTTTCCATGTCCATTAATGTCACTCATTCACCTTTCCAATCTAATCTTAAATGAGCCTTTGTGCTATTTGAAGATCTGCCTCTCATAACTTCACTGCTGGCTAATAAAAAGTCAACTGGTGTTTATTATTCTTTCCAGAATTTATTTGTCAGTGCTGTTTGATGTCTGTTCTCTCCCTAAGGAACTTTTAAAAGTAGTCTGGAGTGATTCAAACTGTGATTTTTACCCACCTTAATCCAAACCCTTTGCATTGTCAGTTATTCTGCCTTTTCTTACCTCTGCTGCCTTTCCGCCTGTGTTCCGAATCTATCTCCCCTTCCATGGTCAGCTTTGCAAACTGCACCTTGCCTTCCTGTTGGCAGTCTCTCTCTCTCTCTCTCTCTAACTGATCCTGTCACACTCTTCCTCAATTCGCTCAATGCCCAGACCTCCATCACACTCTGGATTTTGCGGATTGTTGACCCTTTTGATGATTAATTTCTCCTCATCCCTGTTTTAAATCCCAGAACTCTGACCTCGACATTGTCCCACGTGGGGAAATATCTTCTCTGTATCAAATTTAACATCTTGCAGATATAAATGTGATCTCTCATTTTTCTAAACTCCAGACAGTATAAGACTAAGAAATATTTAGTCCTGGTTTGATCAAGGTTGTGTTTGGGTAGAGTCTGCCTCCAATCCGGATTCAATCCAGATCCAGTCCTTGTTTAATTCTGCCTCAATATGAATTTAACCTTTCTGCAATCCGAGTTGAATTCCGATTTAGTCCGGGATAGGTCCACTCTGCTCCAGTCCGGGTTTAACACGGTCCCAGGAGGCGGAGCCGGTCACTCTCGGAGACTCGGAGCCCGAGTCCGGGATGATCCAGGTCCGGATCCCGAGCATCGGCCAAGGGGCGAGCGGGGACTCGGAGAAGGTTCATACGGTGAGGGGACCCCCCCCCCCCCCCGGGGAAAGGGAGAGGGACAGAGACCCCCCCCCCCCACCCCCGGGGACAGGGACAGGGATAGAGACCCCCCCCACCCCCGGGGAAAGGGAGAGGGACAGAGACCCCACCCCCGGGGAAAGGGAGAGGGACAGAGACCCCACCCCCGGGGACAGGGACAGGGATAGAGACCCCCCCACCCCCGGGGACAGGGACAGGGACAGAGACCCCCCCACCCCGGGGAAAGGGAGAGGGACAGAGACCCCACCCCCGGGGAAAGGGAGAGGGACAGAGACCCCCCCCCACCCCCGGGGACAGGGACAGGGACAGGGACAGAGACCCCCCCACCCCGGGGAAAGGGAGAGGGACAGAGACCCCCCCACCCCCACCCCCGGGGAAAGGGAGAGGGACAGAGACCCCCCCACCCCCGGGGAAAGGGAGAGGGACAGAGACCCCACCCCCGGGGACAGGGAGAGGGACAGAGACCCCCCCACCCCGGGGAAAGGGAGAGGGACAGACCCCCCCCCACCCCCGGGGACAGGGAGAGGGATAGAGACCCCCCCCCACCCCCGGGGACAGGGAGAGGGATAGAGACCCCCCCCCCCCCACCCCCGGGGACAGGGAGAGGGATAGAGACGCCCCCCACCCCCGGGGACAGGGAGAGGGACAGAGACCCCCCCACCCCGGGGAAAGGGAGAGGGACAGAGACCCCCCCCACCTCCGGGGAAAGGGAGAGGGACAGAGACCCCCCCCACCCCCGGGGAAAGGGAGAGGGACAGAGACCCCCCCCACCCCCGGGGAAAGGGAGAGGGACAGAGACCCCCCCCACCCCCGGGGAAAGGGAGAGGGACAGAGACCCCCCCCACCCCCGGGGAAAGGGAGAGGGACAGAGACCCCCCCCACCCCCGGGGACAGGGAGAGGGACAGAGACCCCCCCCACCCCCGGGGACAGGGAGAGGGACAGAGACCCCCCCACCCCCGGGGACAGGGAGAGGGACAGAGACCCCCCCGGGGACAGGGAGAGGGACAGAGACCCCCCCCCCCCCCCCCCGGGGACAGGGAGAGGGATAGAGACCCCCCCCCCCCCCCCCCCTCCCTCCTCCGGCTCTCGGTCCGATTCCCCGCAGATTGTGTTAAACGGGCCGCCCATTTGCCCTTTTAATGGGATTTTCTTGGGAAGCCGCGAGCCGCTATTCGGCCACGGAGGGCATCACCTCCGATCTCTGCCGATTCCCCCACCGGCTCACCCAGTGTCGTCTCCCCCGGGGGAGAGAGAGTGTCTCTTCCCCCCCCCCCCCCCCATATGTGTGTCACTGCATGTGTCTGTCTGTGCTCAGGATGAACCCTGTTTCAGGTGGTTTGATGTGAAGGGTTTGGGGGGGGGGGGGGGGGGTCGGGTCAATGTTTCTAACGGTCTCAGACTCTTCAGAACTGGACAGAGTAGGGTCAGTGCTCGGGGGCGGAGGTGGGGCCGGTGTGAGTGAGGAGACTTCTCAAGATGGGTCATACTGGACTCAAAATGTTAATAGTTTGCAAAGGTAGTGCCAGACCTGCTGAGTTTCTCCAAAGTGCAGTGTTTGTTTCAGATTTGCAGCATCCTCCGTGTTTTTCTTTTATTGAATTGCTGATGGTTTTATCCTGGAGAAAAGATGGGAGCAACGAGACAGACCTGGGAAGATTCCAGACTGTTTGGATTTGGAGCTTACAGGTGTGACAGAACAAAGAGGGAGTGGGAATGATTGGTTGAAGGGAAGTGAAATAAGATAGAGAGGCAGAATTAGGCCATTTAGCCCATCAAATCTGCTCCACCATTCGATCATGCTACTCACCCCCATTTTCCTGCCTTCTCCCCATATCCCTTCAACCCATTATCAGTTAAATATCTGTCTAACTCCTCCTTAAAGTTTACTCACTCTGTCTCAGCACCTACCACACTTTGGGGTAGCAAATTCCACAGATTCATAATCCTTGGGGAGTAGTTTCTCCACAACTCTGTTTTGAATTTGCTATCGCTTATCCTAAGACCTCTCATCCTAGGATGCCAAACAAGAGGAAGCATCTACTCCATGTCTATTTTATCCATATCTTTTATCATCTTGAATACCTCAATTAGATATTGTCTCATTTTTCTAAACTCCAGAGAGTATAGGTCTAAACTGTTCAATCTCTCTTTATCCGACAAACCCCTCATCTCTGGGATCAATCTATTGAACCTCCTCTGAACTGCCTCCGATGTCATTACATCTTTCCTCAAATAAGGGGACTAGAACTGTGTACATCCTCCAGATGCGGTCTCACCAATGCGGTATAATTGCAACAAGACTCCCTCACCTTTATATTCTACTCCTTTAGCTATAAGAGTCAACGTTCCATTTGCTTTCTTTACTATCTGCTGTACCCTGTGTGGCTAGTTTTCTGTGACTCATGAATGAGGACACTCAGATCCCTCTGCACTGGAGCATCCCAAAGTCTCTCCCCATTTACAAAATAGGTCACCTTCCCATTTTTTCATACAAAATGCATGACTTTGCCTTTAACCTGGTTAAACTCTATCTGCCACATTTTGGCCCACTTTTCTAACCTATCTAGATCTGTTTGTAAGGTTCTTATTTCCTCACTGCAATTTACCGTCTCGCCTATTTTTGTCGTCTGCAAATTTGACTGTAGAGCCTTCTATCCCTGTATCCGAGTCATTAATGTAGATTGTAAATAGCTGGGGTCCGAGGACCCAACCCTGTGACACCCCATGCGTTACATCTTGCCATCCAGAAAAAAAATTTATCCTGACTCTCTGTCTTCTGTCCATCAGCCAGTCATCTGTCTAAGCTAAAAAATTATCCCATGATAAATAGATCCTGAATTGGTGTTAATACCAGAATAAAGCTTAGCTCTGTAAAGCCAAGAGATTCAGACAGATTAGAGTAGGGTTGGGGTTGGTTATTGTTGAACTCAGAGTTGAGTCCTGGAAGTTGTACAATGTCTCAAAAATGGGGTGCTGCTCCCTTAGTTTGCACTGAGCTTCGCTGGAACACAGCAGGGAGCCAGCAGAGGAATATGAACATGAGAACAGGAATTGAAACAGCATGTGATTGGCAGCTCAGACTGGTGGTTGTGGACAGGGCATAGGTGATAGGAGCTTAAAATCACTGAGGGCAATCTCTATCCCATGGCCGTTTTAGAAAGTGCAGAGATTTGGTAAGAGTACTTTCACTTTGATTGTGATTCCACACAGCATAGGAATTTCACCAGAGTGAAGACTTCAGCATCTTTCCTGGGCAGCAGATACAAGCCTGTCCTGGGGGAGTGGCACTGGATAGGGGCATGTCTGTGCCCCATTCCCCCTAAGGAGTCTCAGCACCCCCCCCCCCCCCCCCCCCAAGGGAGTCTCAGCACCCCTCCCCCAACCCCCCATTGGAAGTCTCCACACCACCCCGCCCCACAACCTCCAGTGGAGTCTCCGTGCTCCGCCCACCCCTCACTGCCCTTTGGGGGTGGGGGTGGGGGGGGGGGGAGGGGGGAGGTATCTCACCACCACATTCCCTCTCCAAAAGGGGAGTCTCTGTTTCTCTCTCTCAGGGAGTCTCTAGGGGAGTCCCTGGGGAATGTCTGTGCACCTACCCCTCACTGAGGGGTGTAGGGTGGGGGTCTCTGGGGCAAGAGGTGGGTATGAAAGTCACTGAGTGAAAGTCTCTGGTGCTAAGGCAAGGATTTCCTCACAGCAGGAGAGATTTTAAATGGAGAGTGTGGACTTTTGGATCGGATTTATTTGGTTGAGAATCTCTCTTTGCATGGATGTGGCATGTAGCCATAGCAACAGAGCATTGAACTTCTTTGTCAATAACCATGGCAACTTGATGCACTGTGTTGGAGTTATAAAGCAGGGATCTGTTTTCAATGGAGCTGACAGTGAGAGTGGGGGGGGGGGGGGGGGTGGATTGTTCCGAGAGCTCGAGAATAGCCTCAGTTTCTCCCCAGGGGTTGGGGGGGGGGGGTTAGGTGGCGGGTGGGGGTTGAGGGGGACGTGATGTAGTTTGCTTGTGCCCATGGGGATGAATATTCTGGGGGTGCTGCTGAGAGTAACGAGGGGAGATGTTGCAATTGTCAGCCTCCATCTTGGTGAGGCTTCATCATTGAATTATCTGGCAAACGTCCCCATCCCAGGGCACCACTACACACCGCCCAGACAACTCAACCTTTCTGAGCTATTGTGTGGTAGGAAATATAGTAACTGCTGTGTGCACAGCAAGATCCCACAAACAGCAGAATGGTGGTGACTAATCTATCCGTTTGTGTGAAACAGGATACAGCAGATGCTGGAAATCTGAAATGAAAACATGGGAAGCCAGTGGAGTGGAGGGTGTTAATGGAACCTATATTGAGGAATAGATGTTGATCAAGACATTGGGTGGTTTCCTTGTAGGGGCTAGGGGGATGAAGCTGCCTATAGGGTGGGGGTGGAGGGGGGGAAGTTTCCAGGGGGTGACAGAGTCTCGGTGGGGTGTGGGGTGTGAGGGGTGGGTGGTTTTCCTGAGGGACATGAGGGTCTTTCCCTGAAGCAGAGGTGGGGTCTGGGTGGTGAGGTGAGGGGTGGGGGGTATCCCTGAGGTGGTGGGTCACTGACACAGCTTCCTGTTACAGGTTTTCCGAGTCGAGGTTCTCAACAATGGGCGCAAACACCTCGTGGATCGAAGATATCGAGATTTCCAGGCTCTACATAAAAAGGTCAGAGTCCCAGACACTAACCCCCACCATCCTTTACCCTGCCCAACCCCCACCCGCTAACCCCCCCACCCCCAACCCCCACAAACCCACCCTCTACCCCACCACCCACGAACCCCCTCAGTCACTACCTCTGCCACACTCAACCCTTCACCCTCATTGCCCCCTCCCCCACCTGGTGGTCCTTTGACACTACCCCACCCACATTGCATTGTAAGGTTCAGGAAGGTATTGGAAAATAGCAATGATCAATCCTGAGTAAGACGGTTTAACTGATGGACAGTGAACTGTGGTGGGGCAAGAACAGAGCTGGGCAGGATTGACTGGAACATAAGGGTTGGTGATGAAACCATTACTGATTGATCAGCTGCTCTGAAAGAGGAGGTGGTTCGGTTACAGTCCCTCAAAACCAATCCCGAGTTCCCTAAATGAAAACTGAGATATAGATTAAAATAAAGGAGAAAAAGTATAGTTATGGCAGTTATCAGGTAGAGAGTACAATTACAAACCGAAAGGAACACCACAGTATGAGGGGAGATGGAAAAATACATTAGAGAAGCAAAAAGGGATTATGAGAAAAGACTGGCAGCAAACATAAAAAGAAATCCTGAAGTCTTCTGTAAGTACATCACCAGAAGAAAGATGGTTAAAGGAGGAATAAGGCTGATCAGGAACAAAGAAAGAGCTTTACATTCTGGAGGCTGGAGGCATTGCTGTGGTGGATACTTTATACCTATCCTCTCCAAAGAGGGACATGTTACCCAGGCTGTGATGACAGACGAGGAAACTTGGTCATGAGAAATGTTCAAAATGGATGGATTAATGCTTAAAGCTGATAATACACCAAGACTGGATGAGATAAATCCAGGGCTATGCAAGGAGGTGAAAGTGGAAATTGCAGGATCACTGAATAGAATCAGGGGAGGTGTCAGGAGACTGGAAAATTGCAAACATTACAAGCTTGTTCAAGAAAGTTGTTAGCAATCACAGATCTGGTAGGAAAGCTTCTAGCGACAAGTTAAGATAGAAGTAATAGTCACATGGAAAAAGATGGGATGGTTATGTAGAGTGAGCATGGATTTCTAAAGGGAAATGGTGTTTAACTAACTGTTAATGGATCCAGAAAGCACTTGATACAGTGCCTCATGAGGCTTGTGAGGAAGGTCTTTGGTTTAAAAGAGACAACAGCAACATTGACTATGTGCTCGGAAACAGAGAGGAACGATCAATGGCTGGAGGAAGGTTTGTTGTGAAGTTCCTCTGGGGTCAGGATGAAGAGCCCTGTTCTTCTGAGGCAGTTAATGATCTGGACCTTGATATGCAGGGGACAGTTTTCGAATTTGCAGATAACAGTAAACTTGGATGAATCAGATATTTTGGAGCAGGTGGGACTTGAACCCAGACCTCCTGGCTCAGAGGTAGGGATCTTCCACTGCACCACAAGAGGCCTTTGGAAGAATTGTCAACTATGAAAACAGCTGAGAACTTCATAAATACATAGGATACTGATTAGGAATGATCAGCCATGATCATATTGAATGGCGGTGCAGGCTCGAAGGGCAGAATGGCCTACTCCTGCATCTATTGTCTATTGTCTATTGTCTATTGACAAATTGGTGGAGCAGGTGGGTGGTGGCAAATGAAGTTTATTGTGGAGAAGTTAGGAAGAAAATTGAAAAATAATATAAAACAGGGGGTCCAATTCTAAAGGGGGTGTGGCACGAGCAGAGGGACCTGGGGGGGGGTGTGTATATGCAGAGATCATTGGAAGTACAAGGATAGGTAGAGAGAACCTTTGTTAAAATAGTGTCCTCAGTTTTATTAATAACAGCAAAGAGTACAGGGTGCAAGGAGGCGATGCTGAACTTGTACAAAACTCTTGTTAGACCTCACCTGGACTATTGTGTACAGTCTTCGAGGAGAAAGTGAGGACTGCAGATACTGGAGAATCAGAGTTGAAAATGTGTTGGTGGAAAAGTGCAGCAGATCAGGCAGCATCCAAGGAGCAGGAGAATCGACCCCTGAAAGAAGGGCTCATGCCCGAAATGTCGATTCTCCTGCTCCTTGGATGCTGCTTGACCTGTTGCGCTTTTCCAGCAACACATTTTCAGCTATTGTGTACAGTCACAGGAAAGATGTGAACTTATTGGAGAGAGTGCAGAAGCAATTTAGAGGAATCGCTCCAGGAATGTGGAATTGGCGAAGTTAGGACTTATCACCTTTGAGAGGAAAAGGCTGAGATAAGATTTGAAGGTTTTCGTGAGTGGACTGGACAGAGTAGATAGGGCAGAGCTTTCCTTGTAAAAGAAACAAGAACAAGAGGGGATGGATTTAAAGCAGTGTGCAAAAGGAACAAATATGATGGAATAAAAAACCTTCTTCTGCAGCGTGAGGAATTCTGTGAACTTATGATGCTGTTAGGGAGGGAATTCCAGGATTTCGACCTAACAATACTGCACTAATGGTGATATATTTCCAAGTCAAGATGGTGTACAACTTAGAGGGGAATTTGCAGGGGGATGGTATCTGCTGCCATTGTCCTTCTCAATGGGAAAGGTCACAGGTTTGGAAAGAGCATTGGTGATTGGCCATAGCTTGAACCATTTCCTGTAGCAATGATGGAGGGAATAAATGGGAACAAACGGATCAGGGAGTCAAATGTGTTGTTGTGGTGGAAGGGATTTGATTCCAAGACCACTGGGACTGTCACAGGAAAGAGAGAGTTGTTCCACTGTGACCGACTCCACTAAACTAGGCTGGGGCCTGTCTACTGTGTAACAGGCTGTCCATATTTTAAGGAGACGGTTCATAGAAGGGGCTTTTAGTAAATCTAAAAAGAAAAGTCAAAGCCATAGAGCTGTGTAGTGACTGGGTAAAGATAAGCAGGCAGCAAGTGAGAGAAAGGGACCAGCAGGTTTTGTGGTAAAATTACACCAATGAGGAAGGTTGAATGATGGAAAAATAGTGAGAAGTTATTGCTGAAGGTGTTTATCTGACCCCAACAATCATCCCTCTGACTGAGTGACTAATGGCACCAATGAAGAGAAATGGATTGGATGTAATCCCGATTACAGAGCTGTGCTGGCACAGTGCCAGAGATTGGGAATTTCAGGAGATCTGACCTTTATCGAAGTGGGCCAATGGGTGGCCCTGACAATAAAGGATACAGGCAGGAGACCGGAGAGATCCTGATTTGGAAGAACAGGGTGTATCAGTAACAGCGAGGGTCGGAAATGCTGGTGAGAGCGGTTTCGAGGCCCCTGAGCAGTAACTATCCTGTTAGACAAAACATTAATCAGAAATAAAAGGAGCTTATAACAAAGTCAATGCAATAGTCATGGGGGACTTTAATCTTCATGTGAACTGGGCAAAAGAAATTGGCAAAAATAGTTTGGTAATTGATTTATGGAATGCATTCAAGTTAGTTTCTTAGAACAATATATACTGGCTGTCCCTGTCTTGGGAGTGTTTGATGGGGACAGTGTAAAGGGAGCCTTATTCTGTATCTATCCCCGTGCTGTCCCTGTTGTGGGAGTGTTTGATGGGGAACAGTGTAGAGGAGGCTTTACTCTGTATCTAACCCTGTGCTGTCCCTGTCATAGAGTCATACAGCACGGAAACAGACCCTTTGGTCCAACCAGTCCATGTCGAACATAATCCCAACTAAACTAGTCCCATGTGCCTGCTCCTGGCCCATATCCCTCCAAACCTTTTCTATTCATGTATCATCCAAATGTCTTTTAAATGTTGCAACTGTGTCCACATCCACCACTACCTCGAATTCATTTTATGCATGAACTGCCCTCTGTGTAAAAAAATTGCCCATCGTGTCTTTTTGAAATCCCTCTCTTCTCACCTTAAAAATGTGCCCCCAAACTTGAAATTCCCCCCATCCCAGGGAAAATGCAACTACCATTAACTCCATCTAAAATGTCATTATTTTATAAACTTCTATCAGATCGCCTCTCAGCCTCCCCAGTGAAAAAACTTCCAGCCTTTCTTTATAAGTCAAACCTTCCATACCTGGCAACATCCTGGTAAATCTCTTCTGAACCCTCTCCAGCTTAATAGTATCCTTCCTATAACTGGGTGACCAGAACTAGACACAGTACTCCAGAAGAGGCCTCCCCAGTGTCCTGTACAATCTCAACATGACGTCCCAACCCCTTTACTCAAAGGACTGAGCAGTGAAGGCGAGCTTGCCAAATACCTTTTTAACCACCCTGTTTATGTGTGACACAAACTTCAAAGAATTATGTATTTGCACTCCTAGGTCCCTCTGTACTATAACACTACTCAAAGCCCTACCTTTAATTTTATAAACCCCACCCTTTTCTTAAAATGCAATAAATTGCATTTATCCAGTTTTTCAGCCCATTGACCCATTTGATCAAGATCCTTTTGTAATTTTAGAAAACCTTCACTGTCTACTATACCACCAATTTTGGTGTCGTCCACAAACTTACTAACCATGCCTTCTATATTCATATCCAAATCAGTTATATAACTGACAAACGAAAGAGAATCCAGGGCTGATCTTTGTGGAACACCACTGATCACATGCCTTGAGTCCGAAAAGCAACCCTCCACCATTACTCTGTTTCCTGCTGTTAAGCCAATTATGGAAGCAATTGGCAAGCTCGTCCTGAATCTCATGTGACCTAACTTTACTAATCAGTCTACCAGGCGGAACATTGTCAAAGGCTTTACTAAAATCCAAATAAACAACGTCTACTGCTCTGCCATCATCAATCTTTTTGCTAACTTCCTCAAAAGAACTCAATCAAGTTTGTGAGACATGATTTTCCTTGCACAAAACCATGCTGACTATCCTTAATCAATTTTTGCCTTTCTAAATGTCCATAAATGCTATCTTTTATAATTACCTCCAACAATTTACCCACAACTGAAGACCGACTCACATGTCTATAGTTCCCCGGTTTCTCCTTACAACCTTTTCTTAAACGGAGGTGCAACATTAGCAACCCTCCAGTCGTCAGGCACTTCACTTGTGATTGTAGATGATGCAAATATTTCAGCAAAGGGTTTCATAAGTTCCTCCTTATTTCCCATAACGTTTTGGGATACATTAAATGAGGTTCCAGAGATTTAACCTGTAAGTGTTAGAGGGAGCCTTACTCTGTATATAACCCGTGCTGTCCCTATCCCTGGTGTGTTTGATGGGGGACAGTGTAGAGTGAGCTTTACTCTGTATCTAACCTCCTACTGTCCCTATCCCTGGTGTGTTTGATGGGGGACAGTGTAGAGTGAGCTTTACTCTGTATCTAACCTCCTACTGTCCCTGTCCTGGGAGTGTTTGACAGGGACAATGTAGAGGAAGGTTTACTTTGTACCTAACCCTGTGTTGTCCCTTTCCTGGGAGTGTTTGATGGGGGGGACAGTGTAGAGTAAGCTTTACTCTGTATCGAACCCTATGCTGTCCCTGTCCTGGGAGCTCGAGTTTTATTTTTGGAATGCAGGGGCAGGGGCAGGCCCTTCACCCCTTGAGATTCCTGCACCATTGAATAGGATCATGGCAGGATCCTCTGTTTTGTTTTTACCTACCCCCACCCCTGAACTCCTTTGGTAACCAGAAAACTATGAATCTCTATCTGACACAAACTGAATGCAAGACCCTGTGGTTTTCTGAAGCTGGCTTTTCTCAGTGCAGTCTCTTTTTTTAATTCTGGTTCAGTTTCTGATATCCATTTCCTTGAGGACACTTGCCTGTGAGCTGTCTGGTGGTTCCCAACACACACTGATGTCGCTCTGAAAATAGATCTGATATTCCCTGTGAATGGAATGTAATTAGGGTGAGCACTAAGATCAGGGAAGGAATGTTAAAGGATTGGGAGATAATTACAGGACGATGTTGTGAGGTGAAATCACAAATAGATTTAATACCACCTTTTGACCTTCCATTGATCAGTCAGTCAGCAGCTCCACTGGCCTCTTGTTTCTGTCCACCTTCCCAATGCTTCTGACACTAGCCTGTTAATAGATTTGGGGTGGACCTCAGCCCCAGAGAGAGAGATGGCAAGAGAAGGATGGGCCATTGTGCCAACCCCTCAGAATGCCTTCTACTCCACCAGCCCTCCCTCCAAAGGCTCGAGGTGAGGTACCTGAGGCTGACATTCCCTTCATGTTTCTGTTACCTACAGTTAAAAAAGACAACAAAAACACCAGACTTTCCCTCAAAGAGAGGCCTGAATCGAAGGCCCAAAGCCCTGGAACAGAAGAGGTCAGGATTGGAGGCATATTTACAGGTAAGGCCCAGAGAGCGCGAGACAGAGAGAGCAGTGCTGAGGGGGTGCCGTGCTGTGGAAGGGTCGGCGCCGAGGGGGCGCCGCGCTGTGGGAGGGTCGGCGCTGAGGGAGTGCCGCGCTGTGGGAGGGTTGGTGCTGAGCGGGCGCCGCACACTGTCGGAGGGTCGGCGCCGAGGGGGCGCCAGGTTGTCGGAGGGTTGGCGCTGAGGGGGCGCCGTACACTGTTGGAGGGTCGGCGCTGAGGGACTGGGCCCTGGGGGTGTGATGGGGCCGGTGTTTGGGGACTGGGCCTGTATCTAAAGGTTTCAGGATGGTTGGAGCTGTGACAAGTGAGGTAACCAGGCAATGAACTGCTCTGTATACAGACCAGTTTTTCTCTCTGTCTGTCTCTCTCTCAGAGTCTTGTGTGTGAATGCGACAATTGGACTTTGTCCCGGGAAATCCTCGACTTCCTGAACATCAAACACATCCCGGTCGGAAAGTCGCCTAATACAGTGAGGTCAGTGCCCGAAGGATTTATTGGTACATCATTTACTGCTGTTCCTGAACTATCAGAAACCTTATCAGTAATAACCCTGCCCTCAGAGCCTGAGTGAACTGGGGAATCAGGGTGACCTGGTTTGGACTGAGCCAAGAAAGAATTGCTTTGCACAGAGCGTGGGGAAGGTTTGGAATTGGCTACTTCAGGGGACTGTGGAGTCTCAGCTGTTGAGTGTTAAAGGCAGAGGTTCATGTTACTGTTGGGTGGGGTGTTGAAGAATATGGGGATGTTTGCGTTAATGAAGTTAAAATCAAATCGCCCAACATTTAAAAGAACAGGAGAACAGGCTGGTGGGGCTGAATGGCCGCCTCCTGGTCCTTTAACAACACATAGAAATTCAGAAGGATTAGTGTGAGTCAGAAACATTGTGACTCAAAATAACTCCAAGTAATTTGAGGCTTTGCCGAGTTGGCATTAACGTGAGGGAACTGTCTCCTGCCTCTGTCTGGATTTGGCTGCACATTCCGCCACCTGGTGGTCATGGACAGAATGGCAGCTCCTGGTTTCCCCAGATCAAGGGCTGAATCAGTTCACAAATTGTGTCTGCCCAGTCTCCACACTGTCTCCCTCTCCCAAATCTCCATATTGTCACCATTACTTGTTTCCCCTTGCCTCAGTGCCTGGCCAGGGTTAAAAGGTCTCAGTGAAGGTGAGGACAGCGTTGAAAACAGCTGCTCTGTTTGTGGTGTTAGCGCACAAATTAGAGAGCGTTAAAGGTACCCTGAAATTCCTGAATTCCAGTGCTTTCTTTATAAGTAGAGGAATGGGGCACAAAACCCAAGAAATTATTCTAAACCTCTGTCTGCTGGAACATCAGAAACTGAGGGGTGACCTTATAAAGGTTTATAAAATAATGAGGGACATGGTTAGGGTGAATACACAAGTCTAAAACCAGAGGACATAGGTTGAGGGTGAGAGCAGAAAAAAAATTTTCATGCAGAGGGTGGTGCGTGTATGGAATGAGCTGCCAGAGGAAGTGGCAGAGGCTGGTACAATTACAACATTTCAAAGGCATCTGGATGGGTATATGAATAGGAAGGGTTGAGAGGGATTTCTGCCAAATGGGACTAGATCATTTTAGGATATCTGGTTGGCATGGACAAGTTGGATCGATGGGTCTGTTTTTTTTGTGCTGTACATCTCTGTGACTCTGACAGGGATATAGAGTACAAGAGCAAGGAGGTAGTGATGAATTTGTCTAAGACCTTGGTTAGAGCTCAAAAAGAGTAAAGTCTGCTGTCCTGAGCTCCATATTATAGGAAAGATGTGAACACATTGGAGATAGTGCAGAAACAATTGACAAGAACAGTTCCAGGGATGAAAAGAGTTAGCTGAGAGGTTTTCAAAAGGGGTATGGACAGGATAGACAAGAGAGAAAAAGGTTCCACTGCAGAGAGGATTGAGATCAGGGAGGCACAGATTTAAAACAACTGATGAAAGAAGCAAATGTGCTGAGGAAGAGCTTTTTCATGCAGCACCTGGTTAGGTCTGGAACATTCTGTGGAAGGGTCACCGGACCCAAAACCTTAACTTTGCTTTCTCTCCACAGATGCTGCCTGACCTTCTGAGTTTTTCCAATGATTTTTGTTTTGGTTTTTGTTTCTGATTTCCAGCATCCCTGCATTTCTTGTGTTTTTTTTTTGTTAAACATCTAGAATGCACTATCTGAGAAAGTGGAGGAGGCTGGTTCAACTGAAGCATTCAGAAAGCAGACAGAATCTAACCTTGGAAAGGGAGAATGTGTAGGGTCACAGAGAGGGCCGGAGACAAGCAGGAGATGTTTGTTTGAAAAGCTGGTGAGGCTTATGATGGGCAGGTCCTGCTTTGTAACAATACAGCTGTTTGATCTGAAGTAGAGAATTAGGGGGTGCACATTTTAGGAAGGAATACAATCAGGGAATTGAGAGCAAAGGGACTCTGCAGAAAGCAGGTCATTTTGATTTAGACCAACAGGTAAAAAGTGAGAGAAATTGAGTCATCATCGCTTTGAATTGATCTCATGTCCTTCCTTTTCTTTAGTGCCCTGGATCAACTCGACCTGCAGAATTACAGGTGAGCACTGGGAAACTCTGCTTCAATCAGAATCACATTAAATTCCCTGAACTCCCTTTTTAAAGTGAAAGCAAAGCTACCCCCACACTTTTCCCCATCAGACTCTCTCAGGTCAGGGACGCTGGAAATGAGGATCATTTGTTGATTTTGTTTTTCTGCTCCTGTCCAGGTTTTTTTGTCACCAGGTGGTCAGTTTCACAAAGGATGCCTTTTCTCAACCGAACCCAGCAGGTAATGGGCAGAGTGAAAGTTTTAGGTTGTGTTATTGTGGAGACTGTACATTGGGGCAGGAGGGAATTTTGAGGGAGGCATTGTCACACTGTTGGAGGGTTAGTGCTGAGTGAGTACGGCACTGTTGGAGGGTCAGCGTTAAGGGAGCACCACACTGTTGGAGGGTTGGTGTTAAGGGAGCGCCACTCTGTCGGGGTGGGGGTGCGGTCGGTGCTGAGGGAACACTGCACTGTCTGGGGGAGTCAGTGCTGAGGGAGCACCGCACTGTCGGGAGGCTCGGTGCTGAGGGAGTGCCGCACTGTAGGGGGGGTCCACATTTGTGCCTCCCTCCTCCTCCTCCCCTCCCCCCACCATCCCACCCAACATTGATAAATGATATGCTAGAATAAGGGGCAGTTGAATAGAAATACACAATGCTGATTTCTGGGATGGAGGATTGACTTATCAAGAACATCTTATAATGTTTTCTCCCATGTTACTCTTCCCCAATTGGTTTGTCAGGCCAATGCAGATTAAAATCGCCCATAACAATTTAAGTGCCCTTCTTACATACCTCCATTATCTTCTGATTAATATTTTGTCTCTTGTTTCTTTTTGACTTCCTTTTAATTGAAGTCTCCCACCAGTATTTAATTTAAAGCCATATCTACAACCCATGGTCCATAATTCGCCAGGACACAGGTGTCAGCAAAGTTCAAGTGAAGCTCTTCCTGTTTCCCCAGAGCCACAAGAATCTGTTTGTCCCATCCCAATTTGCATGTGGCACAGCTAGTAATCCTGAGATTCACTTTTGCAGTTCTGCTTTTTAATGTTGCCTTGAGCTGCTCTCACTCCCTCGGCAGAACCTTTCACCTTGTCCTAACTATGTGGGTAGTAACAATGTTGACCATGACAATTGGATCTCTCCCCTCCCATTCCAAATTTCTTATCATCTCTGGAGAGATGACGTGAACCTTGGCTTTGGGTGGACAATGCAGCCTTCCAGACTCTCAGCAGAGGACAGTACAGTCTCCCACTGCATTTCTTTTCTCTTCCCCCACGTATTGCTCTTCTGGACCATGGCTCTTTGGTCATTTTGGAGAAAGTGAGGACTGCAGATACTGGAGATCAGAGTTGAAAATGTGTTGCTGGAAAAGCGCAGCAGGTCAGGCAGCATCCAAGGAGCAGGAGAATTGATGTTTCGGGCATGAGCCCTTCCCAAAACATCGACTCTCCTGTTCCTTGGATGCTGCCTGACCTGCTGCGCTTTTCCAGCAACACATTTTCAGCTTTTTGGTCATTTTGTTTGTCCTCCCTGCACTGTGTCTTTGTTTCCCCCCCAGGAGCAGGAGTAGGGCTTAAGCCCGAAACGTCAATTCTCCTGCTTCTCGGATGCTGCTTGACCTGCTGTGCTTTTCCAGCAACACACACTCGACTAGGAGTAGGAGCAGGAGTAGGCCGTTTGGCCCATCAAGCCTGCTCCACCATTCAATAAGAACATGGCTGAGCTTTTCATGAACTCAGCTCCACTTATTCACCCTCTCATCATAACCTTAATTCCTTACTGTTCAAAAATCTATCTTTACCTTAAAAGCATTCAACAAGGTAGCCTCAACTGCTTCACTGGGCAGGGAATCCGACAGATTCCCAACCCTATGGGGGAAGAAGTTCCTCCTCAACTCAGTCCTAAATCTGGTTTGAGGCTATGACCCCTAGTTCTAGTTTCACCCACCAATGGAAACAATCAGTCTACACAATCTCTCCTCACGAGGTAACCCCCTCAACTCCGCAATCGGAACCCTCTGCAGACTGTGTCCTTTGCACACCTTCCTCTCCCACTTGTCTTCGTGTCTTCTATGAACTTTGACACTGCTGGAAACACGTCTTTGTACTGTCTCTGTTGGGACCGCAAGATCCCCTTCAGTTAATCCAATTTTTGGATAATTGGTATTCAGATAATTGTGGTTCCCTTGTGTTCCTTTTTTAAAATTACCTGCTGCATCTGCAAACCAACCCTCTGTGATTCATGCACAAGGATACCCAGGCCCCTCTGCACAGCAGTGTGCTGCAACTTTTCCCCATTTAAATAAGTCCATTTTGCTGTTACTCCGACCAAAATGGATGACCTCACATTTACCAACATTGTACTCCATCTGCCATACCCATGCCCATTCACAAGCTATCTCTAACCCTCTGCAGACTTTGTGTCCTCTGTACACCTTCCTCTCCTACTCATCTTAGTGTCCTCTATGAACTTTGACATGCTACACTTGGTCCCCAACTCTAATTGATGTAAATTGTAAATAATTGCTGTCCCAACAATGATCCCTGAGGCACACCACTGGGCACTGACCAACTGGAAAAACGCCCATTTATGCCCACACTTTATTGTCTGTTAGTTAACCAATCCTCTATCCATAGTAATACATTACCTGTAACGCCATGCACTTTTATCTCATGCAGCAGCCTTTTGTGCAGCACCTTGTCAAATGCCTTTTGGAAATCCAGATACACATATTCACTGGTTTCCCCATTGTCCACCGTGCTTGTAATGTCCTCAAAGAATTCCAGTGAATTAGTTAAACATGACCTGCCCTTTTGTCTGCCCACGGGCTAATTTCTATCTAGATGTGAAGAGTGTGTTTGGTATGCTTTCCTTTATTGGCCAGTGCTTTGAGTAGAAGAGTTGGGAAGTCATGTTACAGTATATTAGTTAGGCCACTTTTGGAATACTGTGTACAATTCTGCTATTGGAAGGATGATGTGAAACTTGAAAGGGTTCAGAAATTTTACAAGGATATTGCCAGGATTGGAGGGTGAGCTATAGGGAGAGGCTGAACAGGCTGGGACTATTTACTCTGGAGTGTCAGAGGCTGAGGGGTGACCTTGTAGAAGTTTATAAAACCATGAGGGGCATGGATAAGGTAAATAGAAAATATATTTTCCCTGAAGGGGTGGGGAGCTCCAGAAGTGGAGGGCATAGGTTTAGTGTGAGGAGGGAAAAGATTTAAAAGGGACCTAAGTGGCAACTTTTTCACGCAGAGGGTGGAATGTGAGCTGTTAGAGGCTGGTACAATTACATTTAAAAGGCATCTGGATGGTTATAAGAATAGGAAGGGTTTAGAGGGATATGGGCCAAATGCTGGAAAATGGGACTAGATTAATTTAGGTTACCTAGTCGGCTAGGACAAGTTAGACCGAAGGGTCTGTTTCCATGCTGTACATCTCTATGATGCTGTCTCACTATTTCTTCCTTGTAGATTGAAGCATTTTGCACTTTACAGAAGTTTAGTAACAGACCTAGTTACCTGCTTTTGGTCTACCTCCTTTGTTTTAACATGACATTTGCTGGAACCACTGAATGTTGGTAAATTACCATGAGCACCTTTTGTTATTTCCCCATTCTTACATTCCATCAGGACCAGGTGACTTGTCTACCTTTTGCCCCATTAGCTTACTCAGCACTACCTTTCAGTGATAATGGTTGCTTCTAGGTCCTCACCTGCCATGGCCGCCTCGTCATCAGTCATCAGCATGTTATTTGTATCTTCCACTATGAAGATTGACACAAAATACCTCGTCAATACCTCATTTCCAGTTATTAAATCCCCTCCTCATATTCCAAAGGACCAGTGTTTACATTAGCCACTCTTCCTTGTTTTATATATTTGTCAAAATGTTTGCTATCTATTTACATTCTTAGTTTACTCTCAAATTCTATCTTTGTAGTTTTCTGTTGATTTTTGAAGGTTTTCCACTAACCCTTTTGCCACTTTGTCTGCATTAGCTTCCACTTTGATACCTTGTTTTATTTCTTTTCCTACAGTCCTTTCTTTCTTTTTGCTGAAAACTATGAAAAATCACTTTGAAAGTCCACTGTTCCTCACATGTAGCCACACCTTCCAGCATCTGACTGTGTGCATCAGATTTGACCTGATTAATCTATGGGGTGTGACTGTCTCCTGAAATTTAGCAGAACACTAACTTTCCCCTCCCTGATGTCACTGTGTCAATGGCTCACCAACTCTGAGTCAAGGATCCTCAAGCATCCAAGACCTGATGTGCCCATAGGTCACACCAGTGACCAACAGCTGTCACATACTACAGCTGCAACACATGGTCTGCCCAGCCCTCTCATCTGTTTAATTTGGATGTTAAATATTTTAAGTGGATTTCTTAATTGTATTCTGATGTAAATCACAGCCATTCAAAAGGGACACAATGGAATTGCCTACCTGTTTTCCTGACAGGGTAAAGGAGCTGTTTGCTGCTTTTGTCCTTCACTTTCTAATGCTGCTGTCCTGACACACCCACCCTCTTTGATGCATTGTTGCGACCTGAGACACTGCTCTGATATCCAGGTTATTCTGAAATTAGGAATGGAGGAGACCTTACTTACAGCTGCTGCTTGCTTTCCAGGCCTTCTCCCTAATGTGATTGTGATGGGTGTTCTTCAGGGATTGTACCTCACGGATCCAGATTCGGAAATCCGCAATGGAGCAAGATCTCCAGGAACAATGAAATTGCACATTCCTGGACCTGAAAGCTTTGTCTGATGGTTCTTTAGGATTTATTATAATAATAGTTTTGTTGTGTGAAACTCATTACTGCTATTAAATTCATCACTTCCTTTCTGTAACAGTGTGGTAAGGGTGAACTGTCCCCCATTTCTTGGGCTTGGCAAATGTGATGGGTCAAATACCTTGTATTTGAATTGAAGAGTGAGTGAGGCATGATGCAGGAGACATGTGAATTAGGGTGACCAATCCAACTTCATTTAACAAATGAATGTATGACATGATCTTGAGCCCTGTCCTTGTCCTGAGTGTGTTTACTGGGGACAGTTTCAAGGATTTGTTTAGCCTGAAGGTAAACAGTCCAGGAAGCAGCCTTCTGTCTCACCCCATGCTGTCCTCTCCTGGGAGAGTGAGGGATCTTTAATTTCTGTTTACTAGAGAACTTTTTGAAAGTGAGATTTAGATTAGATTACTTACAGTGCGGAAACAGGCCCTTCGGCCCAACAAGTCCACACCGCCCCGCCGAAGCGTAACCCCCACCCATACATCTACATCTACCCCTTACCTAACACTACGGGCAATTTAGCATAGCCAATTCACCTAGCCGGCACATCTTTGGACTGTGGGAGGAAACCCACGCTGACACGGGGAGAACGTGCAAACTCCACACAGTCAGTCGCCTGAGGCGGGAATTGAACCCAGGTCTCCAGCGCTGTGAGGCAGCAGTGCTAACCACTGTGCCGCCCACAATTTACTTTTTGTTTACAAGAATAGAGCAAGCTTTGCTGTATCTAACCTTATGCTGTCCCTGTGTAGCTCAACTGGAATGGTTTGGAGTAATTTAATATGCACAAATTAGGAACCTTCCCAGCTGCTGTCATATTTTCCTCATCCATCCTGTTGCCCAGTGTAGAGCAGCAGACCATGTGTAATTCAACACACTTTTAATGAGGCAAGGAATGGACTATTTCACTCTGATGCAGGAACAGGATTCCTGGTTCAATACACACGCAGTATCATCCATTGTTATGGAGAGTTCAGGAACTGAGGCAGATTTCATCTCCTCTTATACAGAACACTACACAACTAAGCACTACAAAACCAACCACGTTTATTAATGCTGTGTACTTTTTACAAACCCAAGAAGAACCAGAGAGTCTGGAATGTTTGGATATCTACACAGCCTGGAAGCCCAGGATCAGGATAATCGTAAACAGGATTTTCCCAGCTGTAAGCCAAGTGGCTGCAGCTTACTCTTTGGCAACAGCAAAGGGTTTCTCCACCTCAATCTTGCCACAATCTGCAATGACTACGTCCTGCAGTGGTTTGTCTCGGTCGTTCGTCTTCAATTGCTCAATTTTGTCAACAACATCCTGTAAGAAAAACAAAGTGATTCAATCCTCAAGCTACAGAAGAATCTATTCAGCTGATAGTTCGAAGCTCTATACTCAACTATTCCATCCATTAAATGTGCCGTTAAGACGGAGAATGCTAATATTGAGCTCTTCCAATTTGACAGATGGTGGGAATGAGGGTTAACTTTACACTGAAAGGAAGGTGATAGATGCCCTGTGCAGCACTCCTTGGCAGTGCTCATTACTGGAATACATTGTTAGTGCTTTCCAACAGGAGCAAGAGTCTGCCATCGACCAGTAAACCATCTTCATCCACCAGACCCCCAAACACAACACCAATATGCCTTAGGGAAGGAAATCTGCTTTCATTTCTGGTCTGGCCTGCATGTGACTCAGACCCATAGCCTCAAATTGCTCAACAGCCAACAAATGCTGGTGGAATTGGTAGCAGAACTGCTGCAAAGCCATGATGTGCCATGTAAGTCAGCACAGTATCTCTGGAGAAAGTGAGGACTACAGCTGCTGGAAATCAGAATCGAAGAGAAGCACAGATACTCTTCCCCAGACAGACAGAGAGGGAGAAACACTGACTCAGTCAGGAGCAGGATGAAGGAGGGCTTTTGCCTGAAACGTCAACTCTTCTGCTCCTCAGATGCTGCCTGACCTACTATGCTTTTCCAGCACCACTCTCCAACTCAGTGTCTCTGGATAGTGGGGACATGACTGGAACACAGTTCCCTCACTATTGACCCACGGTTTGACAAAGGATGGGAGATAAGAGTGCCCTGTGGGAAACCACTTGCATCTTCTAGTCTCTTTTTGAGGTGATTAATTGTACATGAGACAACCAGTGAAGAACCTGGTACTGATTCTTACCATTCCTTCAATCAGTTTTCCAAAGACCACATGTTTCCCATCGAGCCAACCCGTCTTGGCGGTTGTGATGAAGAACTGGGAGCCATTAGTGTCTTTGCCAGCATTGGCCATGCTGACCCAACCTGGACCATAGTGTTTCAGCTTGAAGTTTTCATCGGGGAAGCGGTCACCATAGATACTCTTTCCTGGAGAGAGGAGGAGGGAGGAACACTCCGTCAGTGCACTCCCCTCATGTGGAAATGATCTTAATGAGGACAGTGAACCCACCCCGAGTGCAGGATAGTGCTTCAGATAGGCTTTTGAAAGACACACTGGGAGACAAAGTCACAGGTCACTGAAGAAAATATGCGAGGCCCTGACCCTTCATGAGTATGTTTGACCCCGCAAAATTCAAAACGCAGACAGACAATCCCAGTTGTCCCAG
Source organism: Chiloscyllium punctatum (assembly GCF_047496795.1). Lineage (NCBI taxonomy): Eukaryota > Metazoa > Chordata > Chondrichthyes > Orectolobiformes > Hemiscylliidae > Chiloscyllium > Chiloscyllium punctatum. Next base: position 5,438,270 of record NC_092771.1, read on the forward strand.
TGCGCTCTGAGTGAAGAAAGTCAAGTTTAATCTCCGATAACATAAAATCCTGAGGCCAGTGCTTGGGGCAGCAGGAGGAACAGTCATCGTGTAGTAAAGACTACCATCTCCCCACACAGCACTTTATCCACCTGCCCCACACACACTTACCACCAGTGCCATCCCCACGAGTGAAGTCTCCTCCCTGGATCATAAAACTTTTGATAACGCGGTGGAATTTGCTATTTTTGTATCCAAATCCTTTCTGCACAGAAATTAAGACAAATTAATCAAAGGAATGACAGCCCCTGTGTGTCTGAACCTGCAAAATTCAAAACAGACATACAAGCCCAGTCATCCCAGTGTGCTGAGTGAAGTGTCATGTTTAATCTCCAATATCACAAAACTTGGAGGGACAGCCATCGTGTAGTAAATGAATTCAACAACTCACCTCCCCTGTAGCTAGAGCAACGAAGTTTTCAACTGTCTTTGGAACAGTTTTTCCAAAAAGCCCAATCACGATACGGCCGGCATCCTCATCCCCAATCTTAATATCAAAATACACCTGGAAGAGGAGAATCAAACCAGAGTCAGCTCTCACTAGGCTTTGCGCACACACACTTATGGAACAGACTCGCTGCCAGCTCTGACAACGAGGTCTGCAGATGCTGGAGATCGGAGTTGAGTGTGTTGCTGGAAAAGCACAGCAGGTCAGGCAGTATCCGAGGAGCAGGAGAATCGACATTTTGGGCCGGAGCCGTTTGCCTACTCCAAACTACTGGGACCTTACAGCACTTGGAGTGGGGCAACACAGGAGCAGCGTTTTCTGACTTTAAACTGACTTAAAACAGACTGAATTGCGATCAGGGTAAGCAAGCAGTGGAGCACACCGGCAACCAAATCTGCCTGGTTAAGGTCATAACTCAGAATCTGATCCTCGCCACAAGATTACCATGAACCTTTCGCATTCATCTCAAAGGAATACTGCTTCACATATTGCAATCTGTAAGGAGCTGTACAGTAAACACAGCCCACCCTGAGTCTGGAGGTCACTGCGTAATGTGTGGAAATTTTAGCAAACAGTGGAACAAATCGGTGCACAAATACACAACTGATTTAATCACATGACTATTAGCAGACAAGGAGCTGACTGTTACTATTTGCCTTAAGCTCCAGCTCAATTCTGCTGCGCATTTCCAGTTTACACGGGAAACTAAAAAAAAATCCTTCATTAAATAAATCACTGCGGCTGCAGAGGAGGGACTAGTGCAGCACCTCCAGCTAAAAGGAATCAGGGCAGAGCTTGCTAGGACATCCTGCCCTCTGTGGGTTAACAGAATTGAATCACAATAGGAAAAAAATGAGGCTGCACCTTCTGCCCATCCTTCATCTTCTAGACCTCCAATGGATCAACTCAACTCACCTCGTGCCACCCACCTGCCTTCTTCCACAGCCTTGCAATCTCCCTTTAGGTATTAATCCAATTCTACATTGAAAGCCTTACTTAATCCTGTCTCTGCTACACTCTGGAACATCATATTCCTGACCTCAATCGTTGCTAAATTAAAGAGCTGCTCCTATCTCCATTAATTCTTTTATCCAATTAAATCACTGCCATCTCATGTTAATTCTTCCACTAGTAGGAAGAGTTTTATTTTCTCTTTCTACTTCTCAGATTCAAAAGTATGATGGATCTTGAACAAGTCTCCATTCAAAATGAAGGCCCATTCTCTTCAACCTATCCATATATTGAAGTTCCCTGGGAACCACTCATGAACTGTTTCTGTACCCCCTGTAAATACTTTCCTAAAGTGCAGTATTCAGAATTATCGAATACTCCAGTTCAGGCTGCACCGATGTTACATACAAATGTTCCCCTCAAAGTTTCTTTTTCTGGTCCCAGCATCTCAGCTCCTATTCCACAGCAGGAGCTTACAACCTACAGTCAGTCAGTCAGGAGAGATCCACGAGCCTGGTAAAAAGTGCCCGATTTTGTTCTAAAATGACCTGAGTGTTAACAAAGATGCTCAAGATAATGACCAAGAAAAGGAGACTTCCCTTCGTCCTCCAGCTCCAAGGCCAACACTGCAATCTCCTTCATTGTTCAGACCCATGACTCAGGCAGCTAAATCTTCCCACTTCCCCCAGTGTTCTTCCCCATTCAGCCCCGTCCCCTCCCTCTCCCACCCCACTGCCCCTCTCTTTACCGACACCACACTCCCTTTCCTTTCCTGTGGCCACATGGGCTTCCCCTCCTCTACCCAAACCTCCCCTTTTAATACATCCTCCCCTCCCTGCACCCTCACCCCCCCCCATCCTCCCCCCCCAGCACCTCATCCATCCACCCCCCTCTTGCACCCTCATCCATCCCCTCCCCCCCCCTGCACCCTCATCCATCCCCTCCCCCCCCCTGCACCCTCATCCATCCCTCCCCCCCCCTGCACCCTCATCCATCCCCTCCCCCCCTTGCACCCTCATCCATCCATCCCCTCCCCCCCCCTGCACCCTCATCCATCCCCTCCCCCCCCCCTTGCACCCTCATCCATCCCCTCCCCCCCCCCGCACCCTCATCCATCCCCACCCCCCCCCTGCACCCTCATCCATCCCCACCACCCCCCTGCACCCTCATCCATCCCCTCCCCCCCCCCTGCACCCTCATCCATCCCATCCCCCCCCCCCGCACCCTCATCCATCCCCTCCCCCCCCCGCACCCTCATCCATCCCCTCCCCCCCCGCACCCTCATCCATCCCCTCCCCCCCCCTTGCACCCTCATCCATCCCCTCCCCCCCCCCTTGCACCCTCATCCATCCCCTCCCCCCCCCCCTTGCACCCTCATCCATCCCCTCCCCCCCCCTTGCACCCTCATCCATCCCTCCCCCCCCCCCTTGCACCCTCATCCATCCCCTCCCCCCCCCTTGCACCCTCATCCATCCCCTCCCCCCCCCCCTTGCACCCTCATCCATCCCCTCCCCCCCCCCTTGCACCCTCATCCATCCCCTCCCCCCCCCTTGCACCTCATCCATCCCCCCCCCCCCCCCCTTGCACCCTCATCCATCCCCTCCCCCCCCCTTGCACCCTCATCCATCCCCTCCCCCCCCCCCTTGCACCCTCATCCATCCCCTCCCCCCCCCCCCTTGCACCTCATCCATCCCTCCCCCCCCCTTGCACCTCATCCATCCCCTCCCTCCCCCTTGCACCCTCATCCATCTCCCCCCCTGCACCCTCATCCATCCCCCCCCCCTGCACCCTCATCCCTCCCCTCCCCCCCCTGCACCCTCATCCCTCCCCCCTTGCACCCTCATCCATCCCCTCCCCCCCCTGCACCCTCATCCATCCCCTCCCCCCCCACTGCACCCTCATCCATTCCCTCCCCCCCCTGCACCCTCATCCATCCCCTCCCCCCCCGCACCCTCATCCATCCCCTCCCCCCCCCCGCACCTCATCCATCCCCCTCCCCCCCCCGCACCCTCATCCATCCCTCCCCCCCCTTGCACCCTCATCCATCCCCTCCCCCCCCCTTGCACCCTCATCCATCCCCTCCCCCCCCCCTTGCACCCTCATCCATCCCCTCCCCCCCCCCTTGCACCCTCATCCATCCCCTCCCCCCCCCCTTGCACCCTCATCCATCCCCTCCCCCCCCCCTTGCACCCTCATCCATCTCCCCCCCTGCACCCTCATCCATCCCCCCCCCTTGCACCCTCATCCATCCCCTCCCCCCCCCCTTGCACCCTCATCCATCCCCTCCCCCCCCCCTTGCACCCTCATCATCCCCTCCCCCCCCCCCTTGCACCCTCATCCATCCCCTCCCCCCCCCTTGCACCCTCATCCTTCCCCTCCCCCCCCCTTGCACCCTCATCCATCTCCCCCCTGCACCCTCATCCATCCCCCCCCCCCCTGCACCCTCATCCATCCCCTCCCCCCCCCCCTTGCACCCTCATCCATCTCCCCCCTGCACCCTCATCCATCCCCCCCCCCCTGCACCCTCATCCCTCCCCTCCCCCCCCTGCACCCTCATCCCTCCCCCTTGCACCCTCATCCATCCCCTCCCCCCCCTGCACCCTCATCCATCCCCCTCCCCCCCCACTGCACCCTCATCCATCCCCTCCCCCCCTGCACCCTCATCCATCCCCTCCCCCCCCCTGCACCCTCATCCATCCCCCCCCCCTTGCACCCTCATCCATCCCCTCCCCCCCCCCTTGCACCCTCATCCATCCCCTCCCCCCCCCCCTTGCACCCTCATCCATCCCCTCCCCCCCCCCCTTGCACCCTCATCCATCCCCTCCCCCCCCCTTGCACCCTCATCCATCCCCTCCCCCCCCCCCTTGCACCCTCATCCATCTCCCCCCCTGCACCCTCATCCATCCCCCCCCCCCTGCACCCTCATCCATCCCCTCCCCCCCCCCCTTGCACCCTCATCCATCTCCCCCCCTGCACCCTCATCCATCCCCCCCCCCCTGCACCCTCATCCCTCCCCTCCCCCCCCTGCACCCTCATCCCTCCCCCCTTGCACCCTCATCCATCCCCTCCCCCCCCTGCACCCTCATCCATCCCCTCCCCCCCACTGCACCCTCATCCATCCCTCCCCCCCTGCACCCTCATCCATCCCTCCCCCCCCCGCACACTCATCCATCCCCTCCCCCCCCCCCCCTGCACCCTCATCCATCCCCTCCCCCCCCCCTGCACCCTCATCCATCCCCTCCCCCCCCCTGCACCCTCATCCATCCCCTCCCCCCCCTGCACCCTCATCCATCCCCTCCCCCCCCCTGCACCCTCATCGATCCCCTCCCCCCCCCCTGCACCCTCATCCATCCCCTCCCCCCCCCTGCACCCTCATCCATCCCCTCCCCCCCCCCTGCACCCTCATCCATCCCCTCCCCCCCCCTGCACCCTCATCCATCCCCTCCCCCCCCTGCACCCTCATCCATCCCCTCCCCCCCCCTGCACCCTCATCCATCCCCTCCCCCCCCCCTGCACCCTCATCCATCCCCTCCCCCCCCCCTGCACCCTCATCCATCCCCTCCCCCCCCCCGCACCCTCATCCATCCCCTCCCCCCCCCCCGCACCCTCATCCCTCCCCCCCCCCCCTGCACCCTCATCCATCCCCTCCCCCCCCTGCACCCTCATCCATCTCCCCCCCTGCACCCTCATCCATCCCCCCCCCCTGCACCCTCATCCCTCCCCTCCCCCCCCTGCACCCTCATCCCCCCCCCCGCACCCTCATCTCCCCCCCCCCTGCACCCTCATCCATCCCCTCTCACCCCCCTGCACCCTCATCCATCCCCTCCCCCCCCTGCACCCTCATCCATCCCCTCCCCCCCCCCCTGCACCCTCATCCATCCCCTCCCCCCCCCCTGCACCCTCATCCATCCCCTCCCCCCCCTGCACCCTCATCCATCCCCTCCCCCCCCTGCACCCTCATCCATCCCCTCCCCCCCCCCCCTGCACCCTCATCCATCCCCTCCCCCCCCCTGCACCCTCATCCATCCCCCTCCCCCCCCCCTGCACCCTCATCCATCCCTCCCCCCCCCCCCTGCACCCTCATCCATCCCCTCCCCCCCCCCTGCACCTCATCCATCCCCTCCCCCCCCCCTGCACCCTCATCCATCCCCTCCCCTCCCCCCCCCCATCCATCCCCTCCCCCCCCCCTGCACCCTCATCCTCCCCCCCCCCCCCCTTGCACCCTCATCCCTCCCCCCCCCTTGCACCCTCACCTCCCCCCCCCCCCCTTGCACCCTCATCCATCCCCTCCCCCCCCCCCCTGCACCCTCATCCATCCCCTCCCCCCCCCCCCTGCACCCTCATCCATCCCCTCCCCCCCCCCCCTGCACCCTCATCCATCCCCTCCCCCCCCCCCCTGCACCCTCATCCATCCCCTCCCCCCCCCCCCCGCACCCTCATCCCTCCCCCCCCCCCTGCACCCTCATCCATCCCCTCCCCTCCCCCCCCCCATCCATCCCCTCCCCCCCCCCTGCACCCTCATCCCTCCCCCCCCCCCCCCTTGCACCCTCATCCCTCCCCCCCCCCTTGCACCCTCACCTCCCCCCCCCCCCTGCACCCTCATCCATCCCCTCCCCCCCCCCCCCTGCACCCTCATCCATCCCCTCCCCCCCCCCCCTGCACCCTCATCCATCCCCTCCCCCCCCCCCCTGCACCCTCATCCATCCCCTCCCCCCCCCCCCCTGCACCCTCATCCATCCCCTCCCCCCCCCCCCCCGCACCCTCATCCCTCCCCCCCCCCCCCTGCACCCTCATCCCTCCCCCCCCCCCCCTGCACCCTCATCCCTCCCCCCCCCCCCCTGCACCCTCATCCATCCCCTCCCCCCCCCCCTGCACCCTCATCCATCCCCTCCCCCCCCCTGCACCCTCATCCATCCCCTCCCCCCCCCCCTGCACCCTCATCCATCCCCTCCCCCCCCCCCTGCACCCTCATCCCTCCCCCCCCCCTTGCACCCTCACCTCCCCCCCCCCCTTGCACCCTCACCTCCCCCCCCCCCCCCCCTTGCACCCTCACCTCCCCCCCCCCCTTGCACCCTCACCTCCCCCCCCCCCCTTGCACCCTCATCCATCCCCCCCCCCCCCCCCTGCACCCTCATCCATCCCCTCCCCCCCCCTGCACCCTCATCCATCCCCTCCCCCCCCCTGCACCCTCATCCATCCCCTCCCCCCCCCCTGCACCTCATCCATCCCCTCCCCCCCCCCCCTGCACCCCTCATCCATCCCCTCCCCCCCCCCCTGCACCCTCATCCATCCCCTCCCCCCCCCCCCCTGCACCCTCATCCATCCCCTCCCCCCCCCCCCCTGCACCCTCATCCATCCCCTCCCCCCCCCCCCTGCACCCTCATCCATCCCCTCTCCCCCCCCCCTGCACCCTCATCCATCCCCTCCCCTCCCCCCCCCCATCCATCCCCTCCCCCCCCCCTGCACCCTCATCCCTCCCCCCCCCCCCTTGCACCCTCATCCCTCCCCCCCCCTTGCACCCTCACCTCCCCCCCCCCCTTGCACCCTCATCCATCCCCTCCCCTCCCCCCCCATCCATCCCCTCCCCCCCCCCCCTGCACCCTCATCCCTCCCCCCCCCCCCTTGCACCCTCATCCCTCCCCCCCCCCCCTTGCACCCTCACCTCCCCCCCCCCCCCCTTGCACCCTCATCCAATCCCCTCTCCCCCCCCCCCCTGCACCCTCATCCCTCCCCCCCCCCCTTGCACCCTCATCCCTCCCCCCCCCCTTGCACCCTCACCTCCCCCCCCCCCCCCTTGCACCCTCATCCATCCCCTCCCCTCCCCCCCCCCATCCATCCCCTCCCCCCCCCCTGCACCCTCATCCCTCCCCCCCCCCCCCTTGCACCCTCATCCCTCCCCCCCCCCCTTGCGACCCTCACCTCCCCCCCCCCCCCTTGCACCCTCATCCATCCCCTCCCCCCCCCCCCCCCTGCACCCTCATCCATCCCCTCTCCCCCCCCCCCTGCACCCTCATCCATCCCCTCCCCTCCCCCCCCCCATCCATCCCCTCCCCCCCCCCCTGCACCCTCATCCCTCCCCCCCCCTTGCACCCTCATCCCTCCCCCCCCCCTTGCACCCTCATCCCTCCCCCCCCCCTTGCACCCTCACCTCCCCCCCCCCCCCCCTTGCACCCTCATCCATCCCCTCCCCCCCCCCCTGCACCCTCATCCATCCCCTCCCCCCCCCCCCTGCACCCTCATCCATCCCCTCCCCCCCCCCCCCCTGCACCTCATCATCCCCTCCCCCCCCCCCGCACCCTCATCCATCCCCTCCCCCCCCCCCCCCGCACCCTCATCCCTCTCCCCCCCCCCCCTGCACCCTCATCCCTCCCCCCCCCCCCTGCACCCTCATCCCTCCCCCCCCCCCCTGCACCCTCATCCATCCCCCTCCCCCCCCCCCTGCACCCTCATCCATCCCCTCCCCCCCCCCCCTGCACCCTCATCCATCCCCTCCCCCCCCCCTGCACCCTCATCCATCCCCTCCCCCCCCCTGCACCCTCACCTCCCCCCCCCCCCCCCTTGCACCCTCACCTCCCCCCCCCCCCCCCTTGCACCCTCACCTCCCCCCCCCCCCCCTTGCACCCTCATCCATCCCCCCCCCCCCTTGCACCCTCATCCATCCCCCCCCCCCCTTGCACCCTCATCCATCCCCCCCCCCCCTTGCACCCTCATCCATCCCCTCCCCCCCCCCCTGCACCCTCATCCATCCCCTCCCCCCCCCCCCCTGCACCCTCATCCATCCCCTCCCCCCCCCCCCTGCACCCTCATCCATCCCCTCCCCCCCCCCCTGCACCCTCATCCATCCCCTCCCCCCCCCCCCCTGCACCCTCATCCTCCCCTCCCCCCCCCCCTGCACACCCTCATCCATCCCCTCCCCCCCCCCCCTGCACCCTCATCCATCCCCTCCCCCCCCCCCTGCACCCTCATCCATCCCCTCCCCCCCCCCCCCTGCACCCTCATCCATCCCCTCCCCCCCCCCCCTGCACCCTCATCCATCCCCTCCCCCCCCCCCCCTGCACCCTCATCCATCCCCTCCCCCCCCCCCCCTGCACCCTCATCCATCCCCTCCCCCCCCCCCTGCACCCTCATCCATCCCCTCCCCCCCCCCCCCTGCACCCTCATCCATCCCCTCCCCCCCCCCCCCTGCACCCTCATCCATCCCCTCCCCCCCCCCCCCTGCACCCTCATCCATCCCCTCTCCCCCCCCCCCCCCTGCACCCTCATCCATCCCCTCCCCCCCCCCCCCCCTTGCACCCTCATCCATCCCCCCCCCCCCCCCCCCCTTGCACCCTCATCCATCCCCCTCTACCTCCCCATCCCTCCCGGGACTGACCTTGACGGTGACTTTCGGGCCTTTCTTCCTCTCCTCGGCCTGCGAGGCCCCGGGCAGCAGGAGGAGGCTGAACGCGGTAACGAGGAGCGCTGCAGCGGCCACCAGCACCTTCATCTTCCAGCGGGAGACACGCATCCGGGCACCACGAGGTCAGGGGGGTGGGGATGACCCCGCCCGGAAACGGGGACCTGGGCCGACAACGAGGCTTGAGGGGCAGCACCGCCCCTCAACATGGCGGCTGGGAGAGACCATCACAACACCAGAGAGGGAACAGAACTACATAACAAACACTGCGGCAGCACATAGGCTCCTGTCAAACTCGTATTATAAAATAATATATATTTTGTTGTATAGTATCCCCCACGTCAGCTCATATAGTGTCCAAATCTAATGACGGATCTTTAAGCGAACCCCTACCCTCCGAGTGGTCCATGCGAAACCCCAACTTGCCCGATGTACGCGTGCGCCCATATTAGAATGGTCCATTTTGTGTGGCGGGGACACTACACATGATTAACACACATGAACTTCAGGAAATTACGTGAAATCTATGAAAATGTGACATAAAAAGTATTTTATATTTAATTTTAAATTATTATAAAATACGTTAATTTGTTGTAATGTTCCCTTGTTTAGACTTTTCAGAAGTGAATGGAAGATTATCCCCTTTTATTTGTGGTACATCCGGAAACCCTGCCGGCGTGTGCCACGTTACCCATTTGCGATTGGCCACGTGGGCGCCAGCATGGGCCAATCAGAAATGACAGACTGTAGCGATCAGCCAATAGGAAATAGCTGCTCTGGTCTGCGGTTTGTGGACGAATCAGGAAAGTGTGTTGGTGCTGTTGCTGGGCAGATTTGGGTGGTGGGGCAGACAATGGGAGAATCCCCATGACTGAGCTGAGTTTGGAGAGTTTAGATTGGGCAATGATAGTTCACCAAACTCAGCCAATACTGTGCTAACCTGGAGTCAGGTCTTTCAGGTGAAGTTAATAGACTCATAGAAAATAGAACAGTACAGCACAGGAACAGGCCTTTTGGCCTACATATTGTGCTCTCGGTCAGATCCACCAATGTCAAGCCGGTGTTCTTCTCTGACCACTGCCTCCTGCTGGCCGACTGTCACCTACAGGACAAGCAGCAGGCGGGCAAGGGAACGTGGAAACTGCAAAACCTGCACTTGCTGCAGACGTTGGGGGTCGATGTCATGAAGGACCTCAAGGAGGTGAAGGGCCAGCAAGCCTCGCTCTTTGCCTCGGAGGCCTCCAAGATAATCTTCCGGTCCAGGGTCTGCTCGGTGGAGCAGGACGAGACGTGCTCACGTTTCCTCTTCCAGAAGGTGCACAAAGAGAGCTCAGTGCTCAGCAGCCTCAAGGAAGATGGCTCGATTACGTCATCTCAGGCTGACGTCATGAGGATCAGTAAATCCTTCTATGACAATCTGTATGAGGCGAAGCTGACTGATAGCGCGGCCACCCAGTCGTTCCTGTCCTCTATCACCGAGGTCTTAGACGACAGAACACGCGAGAGACTGGACCAGTCACTATCTCTGGATGAGCTGACCAAGACCCTCGAGTCCTTCGAAAAGAATAAAACTCCCGGAAGCGACGGCTTACCAGTCGAGCTCTATTCTGCTCTGTGGGACTTGATTGGCTAGGACCTTCTGGAGGTGTATGTCAGTATGCTTCAGGCAGGTACCATGAGTGAATCCAGAGGAAAGGCATCATCACCCTCATCTACAAGTGGAAGGGGGAGAGGGAGGAACTCAAAAATTGGAGACCAATCTCACTGTTGAATGCGGATTACAAAATTCTGTCAAAGGTAATCGCCAACCGGATCAGGTCTGCTCTGGGGTCGGTGATTCACCCGGACCAAACCTGTGCTGTACCGGGCAGGAAGATCGCTGAGAGTCTCGCACTCCTAAGGGATACGATCGCCTACGTGCAGGACAGAGGGTTGGACACCTGCCTGATCAGCCTGAATCAGGAGAAAGCCTTTGACAGGCTATCACACAGGTATATGAGAGATGTTCTCTCCAAAATGTGCTTTGGGGAGGGAATCTGCAATTGGATCAGACTGCTCTGCCCTCTCTCTCCTGCCTTGTTTGTGTGCTGCATAGAGCCATTTGCCGAGTCCATCAGGAAGGATGCGAGCCTGAGAGGGGTGACTATTCCTGGCAGTGGGGGCCTGCAGGTTAATGTCTCCCTGTACATGGATGACGTCGCCGTTTTCTGCTCGGATCCACTGTCCATGCGCAGACTCATGTGCATATGTGACCAGTTCGAACGGGCCTTGGGGGCCAAGGTCAACCGAGGCAAGAGCGAGGCCATGCTCTTCGGGAACTGGGCCAACCAATCCTCGATCCCCTTCACCGTCAGGACCGACCACCTGAAGGTGCTAGGTATTTAGTTTGGGGGGGCTGGGGCGTGCGCCAAGTCTTCAGAGGAGTGTATCAGGAAACTGAGGCAGAAAGTGGGCCAATGGAAGCTACAGTCGCTCTCCAAAAAACCTGGTCATCAGGTGTGAGGCACTGTCATTGCTATTATACGTGGCACAGGTCTGGCCTATTCCCAGAACCTGTGCCGCTGCAGTCACCCGGGCCATCTTCCAGTTTATATGGAGGTCAAAGATGGACCAGGTCCGAAGGGACTCGCTGTACAAAGATCTGGGCAACGGGGGGATAAAATACACCTAATGCCAGCCCCACCCTGATGACCACCTTTGTGTGTGGCTGCATCAAGCTGTGCGTGGATCCCCGGTACACAAACACCAAGTGTCACTACGTACTGAGGTTCTACCTGTCCCCGGTGTTGCGAAGGGTGGGCCTGGCCTCACTGCCGCGGAACGCTCCAAGTAGTTGGACCGTTCCGTATCACCTGTCCTTCATGGAGAAGCTTATGAAGAAAAACACCTTTGACCACAAGTCCATCAGGAAGTGGTCAGCACGTAGTGTCCTTGAGACCCTTCGGGAAAAGGAGAGGGCGGATCCTGTCGAGCGGTTCCCTGAGCAGACTGTCAAAGCCATTTGGCAGAATGCCTCATCACCAGAACTTTCCAACAAGCACCAAGACATGGCTTGGCTGGTGGTGAGAAGGGCTCTGCCTGTGAGATCCTTTATGCACGCCTGGACTCTCAGCTGCACTGCACACTGCCCTCAAAATGGCTGCGGGGGGGGGGAAACGAGACTGTCACGCACCTCCTTCTGGAATGTGCCTATGCAGAAGAAGTCCGGAGAGGAATGCAGTGGTGTTTGTTGAGGTTCGTCCCGAGCAGCGCCGTGACGTGGGACTCCATGCTGTACGGCCTGTTCCCCAGGACGCACACCGAGATGAACATCAACTGTGCCTGGAGGATCATCAACTCGGTGAAGGATGCTCTCTGGGCGGTCCGAAACCTGTTGATCTTCCAGCTGAAGGAGTTGACCCCGACTGAGTGTTGCAGACTGGCACATTCCAAGGTCCAGGACTACGTGCTGAGGGACGCACTGAAGCTTGGGGCAGCTGCTGCCAGGGCGTGGTGGGGAAAGACCACATGTAACGTCTGTCTGCCTAAAGAAGAACAGGGGGCCCACGCAGTCATTTGGGCTCTGCTGACGCCTCAGCTAAAAATGTAATCGTACCGACCTGTGAATAGGAATGATTACTCTGTTTTCAGTATGCAAACAAATGGAATGTTTACATATGTATGTCATGTCCAGTTGTATAGATCATCAAAGTATTTCATGAATAAAGTATATTTTTGAAATTAAAAAAAATATTGTGCTGAATGCCAAATTAAAGTAATCCCTTCTGCCTGCCCTTTAGATTAGGATCCCCAACAGTGTGGAAACACACCCTTTGGCCCAACAAGTCCATACTGAAGAGAAACCCACCCAGATCTATTCCCCTACATTTACCCCGGACTAACGCACCTAACACTATAGGCCATTTCCCATGGCCAACTCGCCTAACCCACACGTCTTTGGATGATGGGAGGAAACCCACACAGACACAGGGATAATGTGCAAACTCCACACCCAAGGCTGGAATTGAACCCGAGTCCCTGGTGCAGTGCTAACCACTAAGCCACCGTGCTGCCCTGGGTCCATATCCCTCCATTCCTTGCCTATCCATGTCCTGATCTAAAAGTCTCTTAAACACCCCTATCGTATCTGCCTCCACCACCACCCCTGGCAGTGTGTTCCACAATCCTACCAGTCTCTGTGTAAAAAACTTGCATTCATGTCTCCGTTGAACTTTCCCCCTTTCATGTCAAATGCACGCCTCTTAGTTTTACAAATTTCAATTCTGGGAAAAAGATTCTGACCATAAATCCTATCTATGCATCTCATAATTTTATAGACTTCTATCAAGTCTCCCCTCAGCCTCTGCCGCTCCAGAGAAAACAACCCGTGTTTTTCTAGCCTCTCTGTGTAGCTCATACTGTCTAATCCAGGCAGCATCTGGTAAACCTCTTCTGCAACTTCTCCAAAGCCTCCACATCCTTCCTGTAATGTGGCAAACCGATTTGGACATGATACTCTGAATGTGGCCTAACCAAAGTCTTATAAAGCTACAATATGACATCCTGACTCATATACTCAATTCCTTGACCACTGAAGGCAAACATACCATCTGGCTTCTGTACCACCCTATCTACTTCGTGGCCACATTCAGGGAGATATGGACTTGAGAGGTAGTTAGTAAGTTCGCAGATGACACCAAAATTGGAGGTGTAGTGGACAGCGAAGAGGGTTACCTCAGATTACAACAGGATCTGGACCAGATGGGCCAATGGGCTGAGAAGTGGCAGATGGAGTTTTGCAGCTGGTACAATTGCAACATTTAAGAGGCATTCGGATGGGTATATGAATAGGAAGGGTTTGGGTGGATATGAGTCAGGTGCTGGCAGGTGGGACTAGATTGGGTTAGGATATCTGGTCAGCATGGATGGGTTGGACCGAAGATCTGTTTCCATGCTGTACATCTCTATGACTCTATGACTCTTGTGCCAAGTGAGACCATTCAGTCCACAGACGATTTTTAAAAAGTTTTTGAGCTATAGAGAGAGTCTGAATAGGCTGGACTTTTTTCCATGGAGCATTGAGGGATAACCTTTTAGATGTTTATAAAATCATGAGGGGCATGCCTAGAATATATAGCCAAGATCTTTTCCCCAGGGTAGGGGAACCCAAACCTAGAGGGCATAGTTTTAAGGTGAAAGGGGAAAGTTTAAAAGGGACCTAACTTTTAAAATTACTATTGAATAAACCCTTGCATTCCTAATCATCGTCAGTGCTTACCATTTACTTTTTCATGCAGAGGGTGGTACATGTATGGAATGAGCTGTCAGAGGAAGTGGTGGAAGCTAGTACAATTGCAACATTTATTAGGCATCTGGATGGGTATATGAATAGGAAGGGTGTAGAGGAATATGGGCCAAATGAGACTAGGTCAGATTGGGATGTCTGGCCAGTGCTGACAAGTTCGACTGAAGGTTCTGTTTCTGTCATGTATGACTCTATAACAAATCTGGACATGTCATGGTTTGAAGCAAAATCCACTGGCTCAGAGCAAGGGTCACTACCCACTTCCCCACAAAAATCTCATTGCAAACAGTGGTGAGTTGGTTCTTTGACTTATTCAACTTGATTCCATTCCCCTGCTCGCTCCCCACTGCCATGCTCCATTACAGCCTCCACCACATCCTCTGGCAGCTCATTCCATACACGTACCACCCTCTGCGTGAAAAGGTTGCCCTTAGGTCTCTTTTATATTTTTCCCCTCTCACCCTAAACCTATGCCCTCTAGTTCTGGACTCCCCGACTCCAGGGAAAATACTTTGTCTATTTATCCTATCCATGCCCCTCATAATTTTGTAAACCTCTATAAGGTCACCCCTCAGCCTGCGACGCTCCAGGGAAAACAGCCCCAGCATGTTCAGCCTCTCCCTGTAGCTCAGATCCTCCAACCCTGGCAACATCCTTGTAAATCTTTTCTGAACCCTTTCAAGTTTCACAATATCTTTCCAAAAGGAAGGAGACCAGAATTGCACACAATATTCCAACAGTCGCCTAACCAAAGTCCTGTACAGCCGCAACATGACTTCCCAACTCCTGTTGTGAATACTCTGTCTCAATACTCTGACCAAGAAAGGAAAGCATACCAAACACCTTCTTCACTATCCTATCTACCTGCGACTCCACTTTCAAGGAGATAAAACCTGCACTCCAAGGTCTCTTTGTTCAGCAACACTCCCCAGAACCTTACCATTAAGTGTATAAGTCCTGCTAAGATTTGCTTTCCCAAAATGCAGCACCTCACATTTATCTAAATTGAACTCCATCTGCCACTTCTCAGCTCATTGGCCCATCTGGTCCAGATCCCGTTGTAATCTGAGGTAACCTTCTTCGCTGTCCAATTTTGGTGTCATCTGCAAACTTATTAACTATTCCTCTGACGGTAACATCCAAATCATTTATATAAATATTGAAAGGTAGTGGACTCAGCACCAATCCTTGTGGCACTCCACTGGTCACAGGCCTCCAGTCTGAAAAACAACCCTCCACCACCACCCCCTGACTTCTACCTTTGAGCCAGTTCTGTATCCAAATGGCTAGTTCTCCCTGTATTCCGTGAGATCTAACCTTGTTAATCAGTCTCCCATGGGGAACCTTTTCAAAGGCCTAACTGAGGTCCATACAGATTACGTCCACTGCTTTGCCTCATCAATCCTCATTGCTACTTCTTCAAAAAACTCAATCAAGTTTGTGAGACATGATTTCCCACGCATAAAGCCACATTGACTATCCCTAATCAGTCCAATCCTTTCCAAATACATGTACATCCTGTCCCTCAGGATTCCCTCCAACAACTTGCCCAGGCTCACTGACATCAGGCTCACTAGTCTATAGTTCCCTGGCTTGTCTTTACCACCCTTCTTAAACAGTGGTACCATGTTAACCAACCTCCAGTCTTCCTGCGTTTTACCTGTGAATATCGATGATACAAATATCTCAGCAAGAGGCCCAGCAATCACTTCCCTAGCTTCCCACAGAGTTCTAGAGTACACCTAATCAGGTCCTGGGGATTTATTCACCTTTATGCATTTTAAGACATCCAGCACTTCCTCCTCTGTAATACGGACATTTTACAAGATATCACCATCTATTTCCCTACAGTCTATATCTTCCATATCCTTTTCCACAGTAAATACTGATGCAAAATATTCATTTAGTATCTGCCCCATTTTCTGCAGCTCCACACAAAGGCCACCTTGCTGATCTTTGAGGGGGCCTATTTTCTCCCTAGTTACCCTTTTGTCCTTAATGTATTTGTAAAGACCCTTTGGATTCTCTTTAATTCTATTTGCCAAAGCTACGTCATATCCCCTTTTTGCCCTCCTGATTTCCCTCTTAAATATACTCCTACTGCCTTTATACTCTTCTAAAGATTTATTCAATTTGTCTTATTTATACCTGACATATGCTTCCTTCATTTTCTTAACAAAACCCTCAATTTCTTTAGTCATTCAACATTCCCTCCCAGTAATGAATCTTAAATGGTTATATTGTACCAAGATCGGATGGAAGAATGCAGTCATCACTACAAGTAATTAAGGTTTTTTAGGGAATAAAAAATGCATAAACCCTTGTTCATTTCCCCCTTTGGTCTTCTTTCTCCAGAAGCTGATTTAATTTCCTGAACCTAATAGTAATTGTCATGAATCTTAACCATTTTAAGGGCTCATGTGGTAATGTCCCTACCTCTGAGTCAGAAAATCTGGACTCAAACCCCACGTGCTCTGGAAGTGTGTTATAGTATCTCTGAATGGGTTGGTTAAAATATATATAAAACATTCATAGATTTTACAAACATTATAACTCTCTTACGTCAAACTGTTTGATCTGCAGGAACCACTATAGCATTTTGTTGATATTTCAATGTTATCTCTCTCCCTGGAATTCTACCACCAGGATACACAGAGAGAAAACAGAATTGAGAGTGTTGTTAATACTTCAACTCCCATGAAGGAGAAGTGATGTAAAGGGAGCCCTTAGAGACGAGACTCTGCCTGTGTATACAGATTGGGTCGAAAGGAATTTGGTTCATGTGTGAACATGGTATGGAGTGTGGAAGGAGCTGCTCCTTTTTCAGGTTCCAGAGGCTGGAGAAGGCACAGTTCTGTTTTCCAAGGAACAGAGGGTAACCTAGAGCCAGCAGTAAGAGTTTGAAGAGCTTGGTGAGTGTGCTCTGAGCCTGTGGGTTCAGAGCATTCAGAGGGAATTGAGATGGTAAAAGCAAAGACGGTAAGCAATTGATTGATAAGCAGTTTCTTTTTCTAAGTTTGTGAGAAGATTTGTAGCTCGGGTGCTCATTGTTGTGGTTCTGTTCGCCGAGCTGGGAATTTGTGTTGCAGACGTTTCGTCCCCTGTCTAGGTGACATCCTCAGTGCTCGGGAGCCTCCTGTGAAGCACTTCTGTGATCTTTCCTCCGGCATTTATAGTGGCCTGTCTCTGCCGCTTCCGGTTGACAGTTCCAGCTGTCCGTTGCAGTATATATATACCAGGTCGGTATACTGGGTCCAGGTCGATGTGCTTATTGATTGAATCTGTGGACATCATCAGAAATATACACACAGACAAGGAAGAAACCATGGTCTCATTCGATGTAACGGCACTGTTCACCTCTATCGACAAAACCCTAGCCAGAGAAACAATAGCCAACCTGCTGGACATACAGAACAGACAACAGGACATTGAACCTATCAACAAAGACTGCAAACTACTGGACCTGTGCCTCACAACACACTTCACATTCAACAACCAAATTAATGAACAAATCAACAGCACACCCATGGGCTCACCGATCTCTGGACTCATAGCAGAAGCGGTAATGCAAAGATTAGAACAAACAGTCTTACCTCAAATTCAACCCAAACTCTGGGTCAGATATGTGGATGACACCTTTGTAATCATTAAAAACACAGAAATAGAGAACACACATTGGATCATCAACACCACACTCACAGGAATCCGATTCACTAGAGAGGAAGAAAAGGACAACCAACCCCCATTCCTAGACGTGATGGTACAGAGAACACCAAACGGAGAATTCACCACAAAGGTATACAGGAAAACCACACACACAGACCAAGTCCTAAACTATGAAAGCAACCACCCCAACACACACAAAAGAAGTTGCATCAAGACACTGTTCAAAAGGGCCACAACACACTGCAGCACACCAGAACTGCAAAAAGAGGAAGAAGAACACCTATACAATGTATTCACCAAAAACGGATACCCTTGCAATTTCATCAACAGATGCCTAAGGGAAAGACAACGGAACGAGGACATGCCGCAACCCAAAGGACTAGCCACACTACCATACATCAGGAGCATTTCCGAACTGACAGCCAGACTACTGTGACCACTAGGACTCATAACAGCACACAAACCAACAGACACTCTCAGACAACAACTCACCAGGACGAAGGACCTGATACCCAGCATGAGCAAAACCAATGTAGTGTACAAAATCCCATGCAAGGACTGCACAAAACACTACATAGGACAAACAGGAAGACAGCTAACTATCCGCATCCATGAACACCAAATAGCCACGAAACGATACGACCAGCTATCCTCAGTATCCACACACGCAGATGACAAGCAACATGAATTCGACTGGGACAACACTACTATTATAGGACAAGCCAAACAGAGAACAGCCAGGGAATTCCTAGAGGCATGGCACTCATCCACAGACTCTATCAACAAACACATCGACCTGGACCCAATATACTGACCACTGCAATGGACAGCTGGAACTGACAACCAGAAGCGGCAGATTCAAACCACTATAAATGCTGGAGGAAAGATCACAGAAGCGCTTCACAGGAGGCTCCCAAGCACTGAGGATATCACCTAGACAGGGGACGAAACGTCTGCAACACAATTCCCAGTTTCTTTTTTTCATCTCAATGTTATTTACATAAGTGTAATGTTAATTGAAGTAATAACAATAAGAATCTGAAATTCAGGCACTTTATTAGGAAGGCTTTATTAGTCCTGGTAAGGTTGACTAAACCATAAACAGTAATAATGGTTACGAGTGCAGGAGTTTATTCGTTATTAGTTTAAAATGTTACTAAGTAGTTATTTAAAAAGACTTCTGGCCTTTTAGAAATATGACCAAATAATTAAAAGTCAATAAATTCACATATGAGGACGGCAGGTCATCTGAGGCGTTGCAGCGACAGTATGTGGGATGCCAGGGTGATCCATGAGAAGCTTTTTACAGGGAATGTCCGCAGCTCAGGGAGATCTGTCTCAAAGTCATGGAGCTGGAAGCTGGGCTACAGACATTGACACTTCAGACAATTACATTAATTGACGTAACAGCCTTTGAACGTATGAATTAAAATAGGAATAGGCCATTTGGCCCCTCATTCCAGCCTTCCTCAGACAACTTCACATTCCCATCTATACATGGTGTTAATGGGTAAGACCTTTATACTAGGAGAAAGTGAGGACTGTAGATGCTGGAGATCAGAGCTGAAACATATGTTACTGGAAAAGTGCAGCAGGTCAGGCAGCATCCAAGGAGCAGGAGAATCGACGTTTCGGGCATTAGCCCTTCTTCAGGAATGAGGATGGTGTGCCAAGCAGGCTAAGATAAAAGGTAGGGAGGACGGACTTGGGGGAGGGGTGTTGGAAATGCGATAGGTGGAAGGAGGTTAAGGTGAGGGTGATAGGCCAGAGAGGGGGTGGGGGCGGAGAGGTCGGGAAGAAGATTGCAGGTCAAGAAGGCGGTGCTGAGTCCTAGGGTTGGGACTGAGGGAAGGTGGGGGGAGGGGAAATGAGGAAGCTGGAGAAATCTGTATTCATCCCTTGTGGTTGGAGGGTTCCTAGGAGGAAGATGAGGCGCTCTTCCTCCAGGAGTCATGTTGCTATGGTCTGGCGATGGAGGAGGCCAAGGACCTGCATGTCCTTGGCGGAGTGGGAGGGGGAGTTAAAGTATTTAGCCACGGGGCGGTTAGGTTGGTTGGTGTGGGTGTCCCAGAGGTGTTCTCTGAAACATTCCGCAAGTAGGCGGCCTGTCTCCCCAATATAGAGGAGGCCACATCGGATGCAGCGGATGCGGTAAATGATGTGTGTGGAGGTGCAGGTGAATTTGTGGCGGATATGGAAGGATCCCTTGGGGCCTTGGAGGGAAGTAAGGGGGGAGGTGTGGGCGCAAGTTTTGCATTTCTTGCGGTTGCAGGGGAAGGTGCCGGGAGTGGAGGTTGGGTTGGTGGGGGGTGTGGACCTGACGAGGGAGTCGTGGAGGGAGTGGTCTTTCCGGAACGCTGATAGGGGTGGGGAGGGAAATATATCCCTGGTGGTGGGGTCCGTTTGGAGGTGGCGGAAATGACGAAGGATGATACGATGTATCTGGAGGTTGGTGGGGTGGTAGGTGAGGACCAGTGGGGTTCTGTCCTGGTGGTGATTGGAGGGGCGGGGCTCAAGGGCAGAGGAGCGGGAAGTGGAGGAGATGTGGTGGAGAACATCGTCAACCGCGTCTGAGGGGAAATTGCGGTCTTTGAAGAAGGAGGCCATCTGGGTTATTTGGTATTGGAACTGGTCCTCCTGGGAGCAGATGTGGTGGAGACGAAGGAATTGGGAATATGGGATGGCATTTTACAGGGGGCAGAGTGGGAGGTGGTGTAGTCTAGGTAGCTGTGGGACTCGGTCAGTTTATTGTAAATGTCCGTGTTGAGTTGGTCGCCTGAGATGGAAATGGAGAGGTCGAGGAAGGGGAGGGAGGAGTCTGAGACGGTCCAGGCGAATTTGAGGTTGGGATGGAAGGTGTTGGTAAAGTGGATGAACTGTTCAACCTCCTCGTGGGAGCACGAGGCAGCGCCGATACAGTCATCGATGTAGCAGAGGAACAGGTGGGGTTGGTGCCAGTGTAGCTGCAGAAGATTGACTGTTCCACATATCCTACGAAGAGGCAGGCATCGCTGGGGCCCATGCGGGTGCCCATGGCTACTCCTTTGGTTTGGAGGAAGTGGGAGGATTGGAAAGAGAAGTTGTTCAGGGTGAGGACCGGTTCAGTCAGTCGAAGGAGGGTGTCAGTGGAAGGGTACTGGTTGGTGTGGTGGGAAAGGAAGAAGCGGAGGGCTTTGAGTCCTTCGTGATGGGGGATGGAGGTGTACAGGGACTGGATGTCCATCGTGAAGATAAGGCGTTGGGGGCCGGGGAAGCGAAAATCACGGAGGAGGTGGAGGGCGTGGGTGGTGTCCCGAACGTAGGTGGGGAGTTCTTGGACTAAGGGGGACAGGACCGTGTCGAGGTATGCAGAGATGAGTTCAGTGGGGCAGGAGCAGGCTGAGACAATGGGTCGGCCGGGGCAGTCAGGTTTGTGGATTTTGGGCAGGAGGTAGAAACGGGCGGTGCAGGGTTGTGGGACTATGAGGTTGGAGGCGGTGGATGGGAGATCCCCTGAGGTGATGAGGTTATGGTGGTTTGGTGGTGGGAGGTAGAGTCATGGTCAAGGGGGCAGTACCATGCAAGATTCATGTAATCAGACTTGGAAAGGAATTACAAAATTGTGTCTACAGTTCAAGAGAAAGAAACTTATAGCATCCATTCAGTAAAGATTGAAATAAGTCCGTGTGATGGATGGTGTTGGGAAACAGGGTTAATTTCACTTTGGTGTTTATGTTACAATCTTTCTAACTGTATTATATATCATTTTATTTGCTTCCTTTATGAAATACCTTGTGTTCTTTTGTTAAAGAAGCTCTGCAGCCTCATTTGAACATGTTTCAGAAACTAATAACTACCTTAACTAACTACAGAACTTAAGTATATTATCTATCAAGGCAAGTTTCATTCTAGAGACTGACTTGTCCTGTAATACCATCGCTAGGATCATAAAAACCATTGCAGCATTGGCCATGGAAACAAGGTCTATATTTGTCTTGTGTGGGCAAGCTGATCCTCTGGGAGTCTGCATTCCATCTGGGGTTATTCTGTAGGATTCAGCATTGTATAAAATATTCCTGATTCACCACCAGATTTTCCAGTGACAGAGAAACATTGTCTCCACTTTCCTCGCTCTTTACTTCCTCCTTATAAGTCTGTCTCCCTTGAGAACTTCCTCCAACTCAGCAGCAACTTAGTTGTCTGAATCAATTTCACTGAAACAGAAACAATTAGATGGAAACTGATGAAGAGTATTCTGAGGTTACAGAGTCCGATTGCCCTTTTCGTGATGGTTTACTGTCAGATAAAGATCTGATGGGGACATCTCGTGGTGAAAGTTGTAATTGCAATCAATCATAAGTGTCTTCAGCAGAATAATGATGGTAACACATATGGAGATAGGTCATTACAGACAGACAGACAGGCACAGACTATCACAGGGAGACAGACAGGCACACAGGCACAGACTGTTAGAGACAGATGGGCACAGGCAGACACAAACTGGTACAGAGACACAGACTGTTACAGAGAGAAAAACAGACATAGACAGACAGTTACAGAGAGACAGACAGACACAGACTGTTACAGAGAGAAAGACTGTCACAGGCAGACATAGCCTGTTAAGAGATACAGACAACACAGTCTGTTACAGAGAGAAAAACAGACATAGACAGACAGTTACAGAGAGACAGGCAGACACAGACTGTTACAGAGAGAAAAACAGACATAGACAGACAGTTACAGAGAGACAGGCAGACACAGACTGTTACAGAGAGAAAATCAGGCATAGACAGACAGTTACAGAGAGACAGGCAGACACAGACTGTTACAGAGAGAAAATCAGGCATAGACAGACAGTTACAGAGAGACAGACAGAGACAGACTGTTAGTGAGACAGTCAGAGGGAGACACAGATTGTCACAGAGAGACAGACAGACAGACACAGATTGTTATAGAGACACAGATAGTCACAAGCAGACTCCCATGTTCCATGAAGGAGTGAAAAGAATCACTGTGATCCTAAAATAGAATCATACAGCATGGAAACAGACCCTTCGGTACAACCACTCCACAATTCCAAGCTAAATTAGTCCCATCTGCCTAGGTTTACTCCAAAGACCTCCCAACATTTCTTATTCATGTACTTATCCAAATGTATAGAATCCCTACAGTGTAGAAGCAGGCCATTCAGCCCATACCGACTCCCCCAAAGAGCATTCCAGACCTATCCCTGTAACCATGCATTTCCCATGGCTAACCTACCTAGCCTGCATATCCATGGATACGATGAACCACTTAGCATGGCCAATCCACCTAACCTGCACATTTTTGGACTGTGGGAGGAAGTCCATACAGATACAGGGAGAATGTGAAAGTTTCACACAGACAGTCACCCAAGGGTGGAATTGAACCCAAGTCCCTGGTGCTGTGAGGCAGCAGTGCTAACCATTGAGCCAAACATGTCTTTTAAATGTTGTAACTGTACTCACATCCATCACTGCCTCTGGAAGTTCATTCATGCATGAACCACTCTCTGTGAAAAAAAATTGCCATTTATGTCATTGTAAAATCTTTCTCCTCTCATCTTAAAGTTGTGCCCCCAGTCTTGAAATCCCCCCACCCTAGGGAAAACAGACCCACTGTTCACCTGATCAATACCCCTCGTGAGTTTGTAAACCTCTGTGCTGTAAAGGATCCTGTCTTCATTTCATTCTTTCAGGGGATGTGGGCAACTCTGGGCAAGCTGGGTGTTGGTTTCCCTGTCTTTAATTGTCCTCAAACTGAGTGGTGGCTCAGTTATTTCTCAGGACAGTTGCCGTGTGCATGGAGTCACGTGTGGGTTGGACCGGGTGAGGCTGGTCAGTTTGCTTCCTGAATGATTTTAATGAACCTACCAGGATTTCCCCCCAGCAATCAGCAAGACCCGCCTTCAGTTCCAGATTTATGGTGGGAAGATTTGACCCGTGTGCCCAGTGCGTTAGCTTAGTCTAGACCTTAGATTGGTGACATTAGCACTGCACCACCACCTACCCTGCAACCCTGCCCCATTTGACCTGTGACCTTGCCCTGTGTCCTTGCCCCATGACCGTATTCCTGTGAACCCACCACATGCTGACAGTCACAGTAACAACGTTAGGGTGTTGTAAAATGAAGGGGATCACCCTTGAGTTCTGAGGTAATTAAACATCTGTCACAAACAAGGGCTCATGTGGCACAGTGGTAGTGCCTCTACCTTTGAGCTAGGATGCCAGGGTTCAGGTCCGTACTGTTCCAGAGGTTTGGAATGCTGAATCAGTTCATCAGAAACTATTAGAGAGAAACCAAAGAGTCAGTCCTGTGTGACACTAACACTCATCATAAAATGGGGAAGGGTAAACATGACCAAAGGATTTCTCTGTCACTGGCACCAGGTTTGAGACAGTGGAGGTTGTATCTGGTCCAAGTGAATCTTTACACAGGCTGTTTCTCCCAGTCTCAAATAACAGCCCTTTACAGAAATGGAATGTGACTGTGACAAAGGGAACCCAGTTTCCTCCTGATTCTCAAGCTGCAGATAGGGAGGTGGGCGAGTGGAGGGGTGAAGGTGAAGCGAGTGGGAAGGAGATGGAGGGAGAAGGGAGGGGAGGAGGGGAGTAGATGGTCAAACCTGGGCTGCAGGGTGACAGTAGCCCATCCATGGCCATTTACGAATGGGATAGTAACATTGCCATTGACCAGAAGGTGAACTGGACTGAGCAGAACAAAACCCGGGGGAGTGGCAAGTGGGGAGTGACTCACCTCCAAGCCTCTTAACCACCTCGAGTCAGGACAGGACAGGAATAGGGATGCAGGGGCTTTGGGGAAGTTTGGGGTTCAGTGGGGTTTAAGCGGTTTGAAGATTTGGAGGTTTGGGTTTGAGGATTTGGGGTTTAAGGGGTTTGGGTTTGAGGTGCAGAGACTAGGGGAAGTTGTTGTTTGGTGTTGGTTGGGGTTTGGTTTTGAGGTTTTTGGGTTGGGCTCTGGGGGTTTTGGGTGTGTAAATCTCTGCAGTGCACTGTAACAATTTCGGTGGTATGAGCAGGAACAGCGGTGTTGGTTGTGAGAGGAAGGAGTGAATTTTCTGGCTGGATTAGACGAGATTTGGAAGGATCACTGAACAATGTCTCAGGACATCCCCATGGAAGGAGTGACCATCTGCCTGAGGTGATACTGGGCCAGAGAACACAGGGAGCTTGAATTCTATTGCTCCTAGCAGATGTTGTGTGAAAACTTTGTTAAAAGAACACTTTCCTGTAAAAATGCAAATAGCGTCTGTCTCATATTTCTGTGTGGATCATCCAGATAGCCCATAATAACCTGAGCTGCTGGTTATGGCCTCAGTTGTGAGTGTTCTTTATCAGGAGCCGCAGACATTAGTTGAGTTCATTAACAAACAGCAAATGTTGTCAAAACCCGGGGCAAAAGAGGCTGATTAACATTCAATCAGTGAGTTTAACACAGGAAGTACTCAGTGTTTAATTACTACACTCAGTACATTTCATTAATTTGTGTTGTGTGTGGAGATGTTTATTAGGGCAATGGTGTTGGAATGGAAGATTATAGCAATCTGACCTGTCAGTGATAGCCTCAAGCAAGCATTCGAAGGTCAAGAGCAGGTCAGCCAAGAAAATTGCATTCTGACTGAATTCTCCAAACTGATCAAACAGGAATAGTTAGCAGTGCACTGTCAGAAATCCTCACTGTATTTAAACAAACATTATTCTCAGGGTATGAGCTTTTAATGGCAAAGACCAGCATTATCCTAGTCTGCAGTAAGAAGCTAATCTCAGTGAGGGTGACCATGCAGGATTCCTTAATCATTGTAAAAACCCATCTGGGTCATTAATCTCCTTTCGGGAAGGAAATCTGCAGTCTTTATCAGGTCTGGCCTACATGTGCCTCCAGATACACAACAACGTGGTTAACTCTTCATCACCCTCTGAAATGGCTGAGTGAACCAATGTGTTTGTTCACCATCATCTTCTCAAAGGGCAGTTAGAGGTGGAGCATAAATACTGGCCTTGTCAGTGATATCTCTACCCCATGACTGTACGATGCAACGAGGAAGGATTGAGCGCTCTCATGTCCCGGGGTGTGTGTGTGTGTGTGTGTGTCAGCCCACCTCCCTCCCTCTCCCTGTCCAGGCTCAACTATGAGGCCTACCAAAGTTGAACAGCACCAATCTCCAGCTTCTCATAAGGTGGTTGCTGATTCGAGCAAAGCTTGCTGGTGGACAGTCTATATTTATGAGAGCTTCTCTGATCAAGTTTGGGGGGGGGGGGGGGGGTGGGGGGGAACAGGAGGAAGGAGGGAGGGGAGCAGAGAAGACAGGAGCCATTGTGGAAGGAAGGTAGAGAGGGGGATGAGGGCCAATCTCTGGTACAGCCTCACTGTGTGATTGCATTGCAATCCCTCGATGCGTTTCCAGAAATGGGGTCACATCCAGCAGATGATTAAAACCAAGAAGCCTCAAAGAAATATTGAGCAGCCCTCCCCCTGTTATAAAATCACTCTCCTGTCTCAGAAACAGTGAACATTGAGGCAAAGAGATGAGTCAAACTGTCAGGCCAGAATTCTTTTCATCGGCTCTCAATAGACAATAGACAATAGACAATAGACAATAGACGCAGGAGTAGGCCATTCTGCCCTTCGAGCCTGCACCACCATTCAATATGATCATGGCTGATCATCCTTAATCAGTATCCTGTTCCTGCCTTATCTCCATAACCCTTGATTCCACTATCCTTGAGAGCTCTATCCAACTCTTTCTTAAATGAATCCAGAGACTTGGCCTCCACTGCCCTCTGGGGCAGAGCATTCCACACAGCCACCACTCTCTGGGTGAAGAAGTTTCTCCTCATCTCTGTCCTAAATAGCCTACCCCTTGTTTTTAAGCTGTGTCCTCTGGTTCAGCACTCACCCATCAGCGGAAACATGTTTCCTGCCCCCAGAGTGTCCAATCCTTTAATAATCTTATACGTTTCAATCAGATCCCCTCTCAGTCTTCTAAACTCAAGGGTATACAAGCCCAGTCGCTCCAGTCTTTCGGTGTAAGGTAATCCCGCCATTCCAGGAATTGACCTCGTGAACCTCCGCTGCACTCCCTCAATAGCCAGAATGTCTTTCCTCAACTTTGGAGACTAGAACTGCACACAGTACTCCAGGTGTGGTCTCACCAGGGCCCTGTACAGCTGCAAAAGCACCTCTTTGCTTCTATACTCAATCCCTCTTGTTATGAAGGCCAGCATGCTATTAGCCTTCTTCATGACCTGCTGTACCTGCATGCTCACCTTCATTGACTGGTGTACAAGAACACCCAGATCTCTTTGTACTGCCCCTTTACCTAACTTGACTCCATTTAGGTAGTAATCTCTCATCTCCCCTTCCATCTGTATCTTTCATTCTTCTAACGTTCAATTCTAGGCACTGCTTCCTTCAAAGTTCCCAATTACTCTGTCCGATACACATTATCTCAGGCCCAATCATTGGCTTCCTTTATAGAGATAAGCCTTTCCTTGATGTTGCTTATTAAATGAGGACCTCAGCTGCAGAGCAGCAATCAGCTCTGCTTCCTTTCCCCTCTCTTCCTCCTCACCCTCCTCTCCTCCTGTCTCCTCCCCTCCCTTGTCCCCCCATTTCCTTCCCTCCCTTCTCTCATCTTCCCTGTTCTTGCCTCCTATCTCAATAAATGAACTCCGTCACTCACAAAATGATATAATGGTAGTCTCAGACAGCACGGAAACAGACCATTCGGTCCAACCGATCCATACCAACCAGAATCCCAAACTAACCTACGTAGTCCCATTTGCCTTTGTTTGGCCCATATCCCTCTAAACCTTTCCTTGTCATGTACTTAGCTGAATGTCTTTTCAATGTTGTAACTGTACCTGCATCCATCCTCTGGAAGGTCATTCCACACATGAACCATTCTCTGTGTAAAAAACTTGTCTCTCATGTTGTTTTTAAATCTTTCTCCCCCACCTTAAAAATGTGTCCCCTAGTTTTGAAATCCCCCACCCTGGGGAAAAGACACCTGCCATTCACCTTATCTATGCTCTTCATGATTTTATAAACCTGCATAAGATTACCTCTCAACCTCCTGTGCTCCAGTGAAAAAGACCCAGCCAATCCAGCATTTCTTTATAACTCAAATCCTCCATTCTCAGCAACATCCTGGTAAATCTCTGCTGAACTCTCTCCAGCTTAATAATATCCTTCCTATAACTGGGAGACCAGAACTGGATGCAGTATTCCAGAAGAGGCCTCACCAATGTCCTGTACAATCTCAGCTCGACATCCCACTCCTATACTCAAAGGACTGAGCAGTGAAGGCCATAAATTGAAGGAACTTTCTCTGAACTGCTTCTAATGCAATCCACTTTAAAATAAGGAGATTAAATTTATACACAGTCTTCAGATGTGGCCTCACTAACATTATACACTAGAGGAAGCCATGACTCTGCTGATACTCCATTCACCTTGCAATGAACCACAGCATTGCGTTTCACATCCAGATCTCTCTGTAGCTCAGAACTCTGCAATCTTGCCAATCTCGCTAATATGCTGTTTTTCGTTACATTCTGTTTAGATCTAGTTCCCCAAGTTTTAATTTACCTGCAATTTTCCCATTAAATACCCTCCAGAATTATGTCAATGTGAGGAACAAGGTACACTCAAACATTCCCAGCTCAGGGTTAGGTACAGAGTAAACAAGTGTGCGGCACAGTGGTTCAGTGGTTAGCACTGCTGCCTCACAGCGCCAGAGATCTGGGTTCAATTCCAGCCCCGGGCAACTGTCTGTGTGGAGTTTGCACATTCTCCCCGTGTCTGCATGGGTTTCCTCCGGGTGCTCTGGTTTCCTTCCACAGTCCAAAAATGTGCAGGTCAGGTGAATTGGCCATACTAAATTGCCCGTAGTGTTAGGGGAAGGGGTAAATGTAGGGGAATGGGTCTGCGTGAGTTGCTCTTTGGAGGGTCGGTGTGGACTTTTTGGGCCGAAGGGCCTGTTTCCACACTCTAAGTTACCTATCTATCTAAACATCACTCTACACTGTCCCCATCATACACTCCCAGGGACAGGGACAGCATAGGGTTAGATACAGAGTAAATCTCCCTCTACACTGTCAAAAGAACAAAGAACCTTACAGCATAGGAACAGGCCCTTCAGCCCTCCAAGCGTGTGCTGATCCAGGTCCTCTATCTAAACCTGTCACCTATTTTCTCAGGGTCTGTATCCCTCTGCTCTTTGCCCATTCGTGTATCTGTCTAGTTACATCTTACGTTATCGTGCCCGCCCCACCACCTCCACTGGCAACACGTTCAAAGGCACCCACCATCCTCTGCATAATGACCTTTCCATGCATATCTCCCCTAAACTTTTTACCCTCTCACCTTGAACTCGTGACCCCTAGTAATTGAGTGCCCCACTCTGGGAAAAAGCTTCTTGCTATCCACCCTGTCTACTCGTCTCATGATTTTGTAGGCCTCAATCAGGTCCCCCCTCAACCTCTGTCTTTCCAATGAAAATATCCTAATCTACTCAACCTCTCCTCATAGTTGGTATCCTCCATACCAGGCAACATCCTGGTGAATCTCCTCTGCACCCTCTCCAAAGCGTCCACATCCTTTTGGTAATATGGTGACCAGAACTGTACGCAGTTTTCCAAATGTGGCCGAACCAAAGTCTTATACAACTGTAACATGACCTTCCAACTCTTGTACTCAATACCCTGTCCAATGAAGGAAAGCACGCTATGTGCCTTCTTGACTATTCTCTTGACCTGTGTTGTCACCTTCCGGGAACAATGGACCTGAAGACCCAGATCTCTCTGTACATCAGTTTTCCCCAGGACTTTTCCATTTATTGGATCTTCCAAAATGCATCACCTCACATTTGCCCAGATTGAACTCCATCTGCCATTTTTCTCTGCCCAACTCTCCAGTCTATCTGTATTCTGCTGAATTCTATGAAAGTCCCCTTTACTATCTGCTACTCCACCAACCTTAGTGTCATCTGCAAACTTGCTACTCAGACCACCTATACCTTCCTCCAGATCATTTATGTATATCACAAACAAGTGGTCCCAACACGGATCCCTGTGGAACACCACTGGTCATTTTGAAGAACTCCCTTCCAATGCTACTCTCTGTCTCCTGTTGCCCAGCCAGTCCTTTATCCTTCTAGCTAGTACACCCTGGACCCCATGCGACTTCACCTTCTCCATCAGCCTTCCATGGGGAACCTTATCAAACACCTTTCTGAAGTCCATGTATATGACACCTACAGCCCTTTCCTCATCAATCAACTTTGTCACTTCCTTAAAGAATTCTATTAAGGTGGTAAGACATTACCTTCCCTGCACAAAATCAGAGGAGGCTTTACTCTGTATCTAATTCCGTGCTGTCCCAGTCAAACACTCCCAGGACAGGGACAGCACGAGGGTAGGTACAGAGTAAAGCTCCTTTTACACTGTCCAGGGCTGGGACAGTATGGTGTTAGATACAGAGTAAAGCTACCTCTACACTGTCCCCATCAAACACTCCCAGGACAGGGACAGCACAGGGTTAGATACAGAGTAAAGCTCCCTCTACACTGTCCCTATCAAACACTCCCAGGACAGGGACAGCACAGGGTTAGATACAGAGTAAAGCTCCCTCTACACTGTCCCCATCAAACACTCCCAGGACAGGGACAGCACAGGGTTAGATACAGAGTAAAGCTCCCTCTACACTGTCCCCATCAAACACTCCCAGGACAGGGACAGCACAGGGTTAGATACAGAGTAAAGCTCCCATTACACCATCCCCAGGGCAGGGATATGATGGTTAATTGCCTGTCTTCCTGTAACAGGCTTTTTAGTTTTCACAGTCTCTTTCATTCTGTGTGCTGATGCCATGTCAGAGCTCAAGTGTTCCAGGAACCACCCCACTTACAGCTGCAGAATGATCAAATTGTGAGATCAAAAAGATTTTGATGATTTCATTCAGAAAGCTATTGCCTCTTGAAGTGCTGCCTTGAATCACTACAGAAGCTGGAAATCCTCAAGGAAGGAATTAAAATGGGGAAGTTTCTGTAGCTGCAGATGCCTGATCTGCTGTCACGACCCATCTTTGTCAGTCTCACCCCATCCTCACAATCCACTGGAACCCCCCCCTAACCACACTGTCACATCGTCAGCCTCCAGCCTCCACATTCCCCTCTCGGAGAGATCTCTGTCGCTCTGATTAAAAGTCTGAAACACTGCGATTAACTTTCCTGGATATTGCTCTTTAAAGTTTCCTTTGCTTTTGCAATTTCAAGCACCTCTTTGTTTGTGATAGAAGCTTATACGATCGTGTTATTGGTTAATGATGTTTAGCTCTATGTGTGGTTTGTATTTCTTTATTGTATGTGCTAAGACTGGAGCAAATGTGGTTTCATTTTCATCTTGCTTTGCAAGTGATGCTGGGGTGTCTGGAGGTTTGACCTGTTTAGATACGTTTAAAGCCTTTACGGTCAATAGGTTGGTTCATTAGGAAAGAGGTGAAAGAGGAAGTAAAGTGGTGTTATCTAGCGACTGAATCTAGCAAAACAGTAAATCACCAAGAAGCAGTGTGAGGGAAACGGTCTTCATAACAGCAGCTGTATCAATGTTCAAGACAGTCAATGCTTGGCAAAATGTCCTGAGCTGCTTTGAGGAAAGTTCCGGAAGTAGAAGGCTGTGGAATACATGAGGTTCAGGAACCTTTGTTAAGTAATAAGTGAGCAGTGTTAGCAGTTTGTTTAAGTGTCTTGGAAAGAGATATTCACTGAAGAAAATAGCATTAAGTGAGTACAGCCCACTGCTGAAAAGAAACCCATTTCAGCCTTACTAAGCAACAGGGAGATTTAAAATGAGAAAGGAGGTGAGGACCCTTCACTGAATATCTGTAAAGTTGTTGAGGGTAAATGGGCTGATATGATATTGATGCATGGTATTTGAAATGAGACTGTTACAAATTGTGCTTGGTTTCATTTGGTCTGATAAACTTTGATGTTCTTCCGTTAAATGTAATCAGTGGCCTGTTGTGAATATCAGACACTGATCACCATGGGAAAGAAATGACAGAGAGAATCGAGCATGTTCCATTCTGAGATATGACATCTCCATATTACCACCTGTTGGGAAGATAGCACATTGGTCTTGTAATGTTGAGAGGATGTCATCAATCAGAGGGTCGTGGAGGTTGGATGAAATTCCTAAGGGAGCACATTGAATCCACCAGGAGCCATCTAACCACAAGCAAACCAGAAAACGGGAGACTGGGATTGGGGGAATACCTCAAGAAGATCACTCGATCACAAAACTCTGGAGGTAGCCAGTACTTTGGATTTTCATAGGCCCCTTGATATTGGGTCAGATCCACATTTTAATGTCTTCAATCAAACAAATTTCATCCTTTTTTGCACACTGTAAAGAAACATTCACATGGCAGACTAAAGGAAAGATTAAGATTAGGATCTGGGACTTGTAGTTTCTGAGTAACTGACTTTATTGAGTTGTAGAGCTCCGAATAAACAAAAGTGTGAACCAGATCAGCTTCTGGTGATGTTGGCTCAAAGACATGGATTGGACATTGATCAGAATGTTCCTGCTTTACTCAAAATATGTGGCCTTTTTGCGAATTACAAGGGGGGTCACAGGACCTTGGTTTAATGTCTAATTCCAAGTGCCATCTACAACAGTGCCCACTCCCTCAGCACTGACCATCCGACAGTGCCCACTCTCTCAGCACTGACCATCCGACAGTGCCCACTCTCTCAGCACTGACCATCTGACAGTGCCCACTCTCTCAGCACTGACCATCCGACAGTACACGACTCCCTCAGCACTGACCATCCAACAGTGCCCACTCTCTCAGCACTGACCATCCGACAGTGCCCACTCCCTCAGCACTGACCATCCGACAGTACACGACTCCCTCAGCACTGACCATCCGACAGTGCCCACTCTCTCAGCACTGACCATCCGACAGTGCCCACTCTCTCAGCACTGACCATCCGACAGTGCACCACTCCCTCAGCACTCACCCTCCGACAGTGCACCACTCACTCAGCACTGACCCTCCGACAGTGCACCACTCCCTCAGCACTGACCCTCTGACAGTGCGGCACTCCATCAGCACCGATCCATTGAGAGTGCGGCACTCCCTCAGAACTGACCCTTTAACTGTAACCCCTGCACTGCTGCCGTACTCCCTACATTGTTGCTGCACTCACTGAACTACTGCTGTACACCCTGCACTGCTGCTGTACTCCCCGCATAGCTGCTGTACTCTCTGCATTGCTGCTGTATTCCCTGCATTGCCGCTGTACTCCTTGCACTGGCGCTGTACTCCCTGCACTGCTGCTGTACATCCTGCAGTGCTGCTGTACGCACTGCATTGCTACTGTACTCTCTGCATTGCCGCCGTACTCCCTGCATTGCCACTGTACTCCCTGCACTGCTGCTGTACTCCCTGAATTGCCGCCGTACTCCCTGCATTGCTGCTGTACTCCCTGCATTGCGGTGGTACTCCCTGCATTGCTGCTGTACTCCTTGCATTGCTGCTGTACACCCTGCATTGCCACTGTACTCCCTGCATTGCCGCTGTACACCCTGCATTGCCACTGTACTCCCTGCATTACCGCCGTACTCCCTGCATTGCTGCTGTATTCCCTGCATTGCCGCTGTACTTCCTGCATTGCTGCTGTACACCCTGAATTGCTGCTGTACATCCTGCAGTGCTGCTGTACTCCCTGCATTGCCGCTGTACTCCCTGCATTGCCGCTGTACACCCTGAATTGCTGCTGTACATCCTGCAGTGCTGCTGTACTCCCTGCATTGCCGCTGTATTCCCTGCATTGCTGCTGTACTCCCTGCACTGCTGCTGTACTCCCTGCACTGCTGCTGTACTCCCTGCATTGCTACTGTACTCTCTGCATTGCCGCTGTACTCCCTGCATTGCCGCTGTATTCCCTGCATTGCCGCTGTACTCCCTGCATTGCTGCTGTACTCCCTGCATTGCTGCTGTACACCCTGCCTGCTGCAGTACACCCTGCACTGCCGCTGTACTCCCTGCATTGCCGCTGTACGCCCTGCATTGCTGCTGTACTCCCTGCATTGCTGCTGTACACCCTGCCTGCTGCTGTACACCCTGCACTGCTACTGTACTCACTGCATTGTCGCTGTACGCCCTGCATTGCCACTGTACTCTCTGCATTGCCGCTGTACACCCTGCATTGCTGCTGTACTCCCTGCATTGCTGCTGTACACCCTGCATTGCTGCTGTACACCCTGCATTGCTGCTGTACACCCTGCATTGCTGCTGTACTACCTGCACTGCTGCTGTACTCCCTGCACTGCTGCTGTACACCCTGCACTGCTACTGTACTTCCTGCATTGCTACTGTACCCCTCTGCATTGCCGCTGAACTCCCTGCATTGCTGCTGTACTCCCCGCATAGCTGCTGTACTCCCTGCATTGCCGCTGTACACACTGCATTGCTGCTGTACTCTCTGCATTGCCACTGTACTCCCTGCATTGCCGCTGTACTCCCTGCATTGCCGCTGTACTCCCTGCCCTGCTGCTGTACACACTGCATTGCTGCTGTATTCCCTGCATTGCTGCTGTATTTGTATTTCCTGCACTGCTGCTGTACTCCCTGCACTGCTACTGTACTCCCTGCATTGCTGCTGTACACCTTGCACTGCTGCTGTACACCCTACATTGCCGTTGTACTCACTGCATTGCTTCTGTCCGCCCTGCATTGCTGCATTACACCCTGCATTGCTGCTGTACTCCCTGCATTGCCACTGTACTCCCTGCATTGCCGCTGTACTCCCTGCCCTGCTGCTGTACTCCCTGCATTGCCGCTGTACACACTGCATTGCTGCTGTATTCCCTGCATTGCTGCATTACATCCTGCATTGCTGCTGTACACCCTGCATTGCCACTGTACTCCCTGCATTGCCGCTGTACTCCCTGCCCTGCTGCTGTACTCCCTGCATTGCCGCTGTACACACTGCATTGCTGCTGTATTCCCTGCATTGCTGCTGTACAACCTGCATTGCTGCTGTACACCCTGCACTGCTGCTGTACACCCTGCATTGCTGCTGTACACCCTGCATTGCTACTGTACTCTCTGCATTGCCACTGTACTCCCTGCACTGCTGCTGTACTCCCTGAATTGCCGCCATACACCCTGCATTGCTGCTGTACTCCCTGCATTGCTGCTGTACACCCTGCATTGCTGCTGTACACCCTGCACTGCTGCTGTACACCCTGCATTGCTGCTGTACACCCTGCATTGCTACTGTACTCTCTGCATTGCCACTGTACTCCCTGCACTGCTGCTGTACTCCCTGAATTGCCGCCATACACCCTGCATTGCTGCTGTACTCCCTGCATTGCTGCTGTACACCCTGCATTGCCACTGTACTCTCTGCATTGCCGCTGTACATGCTGCATTGCTGCTGTACTCCCTGCATTGCTGCTGTACACCCTGCATTGCTGCTGTACTCCCTGCATTGCTGCTGTACACCCTGCATTGCTGCTGTACTCCCTGCATTGCCGCTGTACTCCCTGCATTGCAGCTGTACACCCTGCATTGCTTCTGTACTCCCTGCATTGCCGCTGTACACCCTGCATTGCCACTGTACTCCCTGCATTACCGCCGTACTCCCTGCATTGCTGCTGTATTCCCTGCATTTCCGCTGTACTCCCTGCATTGCTGCTGTACACCCTGAATTGCTGCTGTACATCCTGCAGTGCTGCTGTACTCCCTGCATTGCCGCTGTATTCCCTGCACTGCTGCTGTACTCCCTTCATTGCTACTGTACTCTCTGCATTGCCGCTGTACTCCCTGCATTGCTACTGTACTCTCTGCATTGCCGCCGTACTCCCTGCATTGCCACTGTACTCCCTGCACTGCTGCTGTACTCCCTGAATTGCCGCCGTACTCCCTGCATTGCTGCTGTACTCCCTGCATTGCGGTGGTACTCCCTGCATTGCTGCTGTACTCCTTGCATTGCCGCTGTACTCCCTGCATTGCTGCTGTACACCCTGCATTGCCACTGTACTCCCTGCATTGCCGCTGTACACCCTGCATTGCCACTGTACTCCCTGCATTACCGCCGTACTCCCTGCATTGCTGCTGTATTCCCTGCATTGCCGCTGTACTCCCTGCATTGCTGCTGTACACCCTGAATTGCTGCTGTACATCCTGCAGTGCTGCTGTACTCAATGCATTGCCGCTGTACTCCCTGCATTGCCGCTGTACACCCTGAATTGCTGCTGTACATCCTGCAGTGCTGCTGTACTCCCTGCATTGCCGCTGTATTCCCTGCATTGCTGCTGTACTCCCTGCACTGCTGCTGTACTCCCTGCACTGCTGCTGTACTCCCTGCATTGCTACTGTACTCTCTGCATTGCCGCTGTACTCCCTGCATTGCCGCTGTACTCCCTGCATTGCTGCTGTACTCCCTGCATTGCTGCTGTACACCCTGCCTGCTGCAGTACACCCTGCACTGCCGCTGTACTCCCTGCATTGCCGCTGTACGCCCTGCATTGCTGCTGTACTCCCTGCATTGCTGCTGTACACCCTGCCTGCTGCTGTACACCCTGCACTGCTACTGTACTCACTGCATTGTCGCTGTACGCCCTGCATTGCCACTGTACTCTCTGCATTGCCGCTGTACACCCTGCATTGCTGCTGTACTCCCTGCATTGCTGCTGTACACCCTGCATTGCTGCCGTACTCCCTGCATTGCTGCTGTACACCCTGCATTGCTGCTGTACACCCTGCATTGCTGCTGTACTACCTGCACTGCTGCTGTACTCCCTGCACTGCTGCTGTACACCCTGCACTGCTACTGTACTTCCTGCATTGCTACTGTACCCCTCTGCATTGCCGCTGAACTCCCTGCATTGCTGCTGTACTCCCCGCATAGCTGCTGTACTCCCTGCATTGCCGCTGTACACACTGCATTGCTGCTGTACTCTCTGCATTGCCACTGTACTCCCTGCATTGCCGCTGTACTCCCTGCATTGCCGCTGTACTCCCTGCCCTGCTGCTGTACACACTGCATTGCTGCTGTATTCCCTGCATTGCTGCTGTATTTGTATTTCCTGCACTGCTGCTGTACTCCCTGCATTGCTACTGTACTCCCTGCATTGCTGCTGTACTCCCTGCACTGCTACTTTACTCCCTGCATTGCTGCTGTACACCCTGCACTGCTGCTGTACACTCTACATTGCCGTTGTACTCACTGCATTGCTTCTGTCCGCCCTGCATTGCTGCATTACACCCTGCATTGCTGCTGTACTCCCTGCATTGCCACTGTACTCCCTGCATTGCCGCTGTACTCCCTGCCCTGCTGCTGTACTCCCTGCATTGCCGCTGTACACACTGCATTGCTGCTGTATTCCCTGCATTGCTGCATTACATCCTGCATTGCTGCTGTACACCCTGCATTGCCACTGTACTCCCTGCATTGCCGCTGTACTCCCTGCCCTGCTGCTGTACTCCCTGCATTGCCGCTGTACACACTGCATTGCTGCTGTATTCCCTGCATTGCTGCTGTACAACCTGCATTGCTGCTGTACACCCTGCACTGCTGCTGTACACCCTGCATTGCTGCTGTACACCCTGCATTGCTACTGTACTCTCTGCATTGCCACTGTACTCCCTGCACTGCTGCTGTACTCCCTGAATTGCCGCCATACACCCTGCATTGCTGCTGTACTCCCTGCATTGCTGCTGTACACCCTGCATTGCTGCTGTACACCCTGCACTGCTGCTGTACACCCTGCATTGCTGCTGTACACCCTGCATTGCCACTGTACTCCCTGCATTGCTGCTGTACACCCTGCATTGCTGCTGTACTCCCTGCATTGCCGCTGTACTCCCTGCATTGCTGCTGTACTCCCTGCATTGCTGCTGTACACCCTGCCTGCTGCTGTACTCCCTGCACTGCTGCTGTACTCCCTGAATTGCCGCCATACACCCTGCATTGCTGCTGTACTCCCTGCATTGCTGCTGTACACCCTGCATTGCCACTGTACTCTCTGCATTGCCGCTGTACATGCTGCATTGCTGCTGTACTCCCTGCATTGCTGCTGTACACCCTGCATTGCTGCTGTACTCCCTGCATTGCTGCTGTACACCCTGCATTGCTGCTGTACTCTCTGCATTGCCGCTGTACTCCCTGCATTGCAGCTGTACACCCTGCATTGCTTCTGTACTCCCTGCATTGCCGCTGTACTCCCTGCATTGCTGCTGTACTCCCTGCATTGCTGCTGTACACCCTGCCTGCTGCAGTACACCCTGCACTGCCGCTGTACTCCCTGCATTGCCGCTGTACGCCCTGCATTGCTGCTGTACTCCCTGCATTGCTGCTGTACACCCTGCCTGCTGCTGTACACCCTGCACTGCTACTGTACTCACTGCATTGCTGCTGTACTCCCTGCATTGCTGCTGTACACCCTGCATTGCTGCTGTACTCCCTGCATTGCCGCTGTACTCCCTGCATTGCAGCTGTACACCCTGCATTGCTTCTGTACTCCCTGCATTGCCGCTGTACTCCCTGCATTGCTGCTGTACTCCCTGCATTGCTGCTGTACACCCTGCCTGCTGCAGTACACCATGCATTGCTGCTGTAAACCCTGCATTGCTGCTGTACACCCTGCATTGCTGCTGTACTCCCTGCATTGCTGCTGTACACCCTGCATTGCTGCTGTACACCCTGCATTGCTGCTGTACTACCTGCACTGCTGCTGTACTCCCTGCACTGCTGCTGTACACCCTGCACTGCTACTGTACTTCCTGCATTGCTACTGTACCCCTCTGCATTGCCGCTGAACTCCCTGCATTGCTGCTGTACTCCCCGCATAGCTGCTGTACTCCCTGCATTGCCGCTGTACACACTGCATTGCTGCTGTACTCTCTGCATTGCCACTGTACTCCCTGCATTGCCGCTGTACTCCCTGCATTGCCGCTGTACTCCCTGCCCTGCTGCTGTACACACTGCATTGCTGCTGTATTCCCTGCATTGCTGCTGTATTTGTATTTCCTGCACTGCTGCTGTACTCCCTGCACTGCTACTGTACTCCCTGCATTGCTGCTGTACTCCCTGCACTGCTACTGTACTCCCTGCATTGCTGCTGTACACCCTGCACTGCTGCTGTACACCCTACATTGCCGTTGTACTCACTGCATTGCTTCTGTCCACCCTGCATTGCTGCATTACACCCTGCATTGCTGCTGTACTCCCTGCATTGCCACTGTACTCCCTGCATTGACGCTGTACACCCTGCCCTGCTGCAGTACTCCCTGCATTGCCGCTGTACACACTGCATTGCTGCTGTATTCCCTGCATTGCTGCATTACATCCTGCATTGCTGCTGTACACCCTGCATTGCCACTGTACTCCCTGCATTGCCGCTGTACTCCCTGCCCTGATGCCGTACTCCCTGCATTGCCGCTGTACACACTGCATTGCTGCTGTATTCCCTGCATTGCTGCTGTACAACCTGCATTGCTGCTGTACACCCTGCACTGCTGCTGTACACCCTGCATTGCTGCTGTACACCCTGCATTGCTACTGTACTCTCTGCATTGCCACTGTACTCCCTGCACTGCTGCTGTACTCCCTGAATTGCCGCCATACACCCTGCATTGCTGCTGTACTCCCTGCATTGCTGCTGTACACCCTGCATTGCTGCTGTACACCCTGCACTGCTGCTGTACACCCTGCATTGCTACTGTACTCTCTGCATTGCCACTGTACTCCCTGCACTGCTGCTGTACTCCCTGAATTGCCGCCATACACCCTGCATTGCTGCTGTACTCCCTGCATTGCTGCTGTACACCCTGCATTGCCACTGTACTCTCTGCATTGCCGCTGTACATGCTGCATTGCTGCTGTACTCCCTGCATTGCTGCTGTACACCCTGCATTGCTGCTGTACTCCCTGCATTGCTGCTGTACACCCTGCATTGCTGCTGTACTCCCTGCATTGCCGCTGTACTCCCTGCATTGCCGCTGTACTCCCTGCATTGCAGCTGTACACCCTACATTGCTTCTGTACTCCCTGCATTGCCGCTGTACACCCTGCATTGCCACTGTACTCCCTGCATTACCGCCGTACTCCCTGCATTGCTGCTGTATTCCCTGCATTGCCGCTGTACTCCCTGCATTGCTGCTGTACACCCTGAATTGCTGCTGTACATCCTGCAGTGCTGCTGTACTCCCTGCATTGCCGCTGTATTCCCTGCACTGCTGCTGTACTCCCTTCATTGCTGCTGTACTCCCTGCATTGCGGTGGTACTCCCTGCATTGCTGCTATACTCTCTGCATTGCCGATGTACTCCCTGCATTGCTGCTGTACTCCCTGCATTTCCACTGTACTCTCTGCATTGCCGCTGTACACCCTGCATTGCAGCTGTACTCCCTGCATTGCTGCTGTACACCCTGCATTGCCACTGTACTCTCTGCATTGCCGCTGTACATGCTGCATTGCTGCTGTACTCCCTGCATTGCTGCTGTAAACCCTGCATTGCTGCTGTACTCCCTGCATTGCTGCTGTACTCCCTGCATTGCCTCTGTACACCCTGCATTG
Organism: Chiloscyllium punctatum; assembly: GCF_047496795.1. Lineage (NCBI taxonomy): Eukaryota > Metazoa > Chordata > Chondrichthyes > Orectolobiformes > Hemiscylliidae > Chiloscyllium > Chiloscyllium punctatum. Next base: position 5,478,669 of record NC_092771.1, read on the forward strand.
CTGCTGTACTTCCTGCATTGCCGCTGTACACCCTGCATTGCTGCTGTACTACCAGCACTGCTGCTGTACTCCCTGCATTGCTGCTGTAAACCCTGCATTGCTACTGTACCTCCAGCATTGCTACTGTACCCCTCTGCATTGCCGCTGAACTCCCTGCATTGCTGCTGTATTCCCTGCATTGCTGCTGTATTTGTATTCCCTGCACTGCTGCTGTACTCCCTGCACTGCTACTGTACTCCCTGCATTGCTGCTGTACACCCTGCATTGCTGCTGTACTCCCTGCATTGCTGCTGCACTCCCTGCACTGCTGCTGTACACCCTACATTGCCGTTGTACTCACTGCATTGCTTCTGTCCGCCCTGCATTGCTGCATTACACCCTGCATTGCTGCTGTACACCCTGCATTGCCACTGTACTCCCTGCATTGCCGCTGTACTCCCTGCCCTGCTGCTGTACTCCCTGCATTGCCGCTGTACACACTGCATTGCTGCTGTATTCCCTGCATTGCTGCTGTATTCCCTGCACTGCTGCTGTACTCCCTGCACTGCTACTGTACTCCCTGCATTGCTGTTGTACACCCTGCAATGCTGCTGTACATCCTGCGCTGCTGCTGTACTCCCTGCATTGCTGCTGTATACTCTGCATTGCTGCTGTACTCCCTGCATTGCTGCTGCACACCCTGCACTGCTGCTGTACTCCCTGCATTGCTGATGTACTCCCTGTATTGCTGCTCTACTCTGTGCATTGCCGCTGTACTCCCTGCATTGCTGCTGTACATCCTGCATTGCTGCTGTACACCCTGCATTGCTGCTCTACTCGTGCATTGCTGCTGTACAGCTTGCATTGCCTCTGTACTGCCTGCACTGCTGCTGTACTCCCTGCATTGCTTCTGTACTCCCTGCACTGCTGATGTACTTCCTGCATTGCCGCTGTACTCCCTGCATCGCTGCTGTACACCCTGCACTGCTGCTGCACTCCTTGCATTGCTGCTGTACACCCTGCACTGCTGCTGTACACCCTGCACTGCTGCTGTACTCCCTGCATTGCTGCTGTACTCCCTGCATTGCTGCTGTACACCCTGCATTACTGCTGTACTCCCTGCATTGCTGCTGTACACCCTGCATTGCTGCTGTACTCCCTGCATTGCTGCTGTACATCCTGCATTGCTGCTGTACTCCCTGCATTGCTGCTGTACTCCCTGCATTGCTGCTGTACACCCTGCATTGCTGCTGTACTCCCTGCATTGCTGCTGTACACCCTGCACTGCTGCTGTACACCCTGCATTGCTGCTGTACAGCCTGCACTGCTACTGTACACCCTGCACTGCTGCTGTACACCCTGCATTGCTGCTATGCACCCTGCATTGCTGCTGTACTCCCTGCATTGCTGCTGTACACCTGCATCGGTGCTGTACACCCTGCATTGCTACTGTACACCGTGCACTGCTGCTGTACACGCTGCATTGCTGCTATGCACCCTGCATTGCTGCTGTACACCCTGCATTGCTGCTGTACTCCCTGCACTGCTGCTGTACTCCCTGCATTGCTGCTGTACTCCCTGCATTGCTGCTGTACTCCCTGCATTGCTGCTGTACACCCTGCATTGCTGCTGTACACCCTGCATTGCTGCTGTATTTGTATTCCCTGCACTCCTGCTGTACACCCTGCATTGCTGCTGTACCCCCTGCATTGCTGCTGTACCCCCTGCATGGCTGCAGTACACCCTGCATTGCTGCTGTACACCCTGCATTGCTGCTGTACACCCTGCACTGCTACTGTACACCCTGCACTGCTGCTGTACACCCTGCACTGCTGCTGTACTCCCTGCATTGCTGCTATGCATCCTGCATTGCTGCTGTACTCCCTGCATTGCTGCTGTACACCCTGCACTGCTACTGTACACCCTGCACTGCTACTGTACACCCTGCACTGCTGCTGTACACCCTGCATTGCTGCTATGCACCCTGCATTGCTGCTGTACTCCCTGCATTGCTGCTGTACACCTGCATTGGTGCTGTACACCCTGCACTGCTACTGTACACCGTGCACTGCTGCTGTACACGCTGCATTGCTGCTATGCACCCTGCATTGCTGCTGTACTCCCTGCATTGCTGCTGTACTCCCTGCACTGCTGCTGTACACCCTGCATTGCTGCTGTACTCCCTGCATTGCTGCTGTACTCCCTGCACTGCTGCTGTACACCCTGCATTGCTGCTGTACACCCTGCATTGCTGCTGTACTCCCTGCATTGCTGCTGTATTTGTATTCCCTGCACTGCTGCTGTACACCCTGCATTGCTGCTGTATCCCCTGCATGGCTGCAGTACACCCTGCACTGCTGCTGTACACCCTGCACTGCTGCTGTACACCCTGCACTGCTGCTGTACTCCCTGCATTGCTTCTGTACACCCTGCATTGCTGCTGTACTCCCTGCATTGCTGCTGTACTCCCTGCACTGCTACTGTACACCCTGCACTGCTACTGTACACCCTGCACTGCTGCTGTACACCCTGCATTGCTGCTATGCTCCCTGCATTGCTGCTGTACTCCCTGCATTGCTGCAGTACACCCTGCATTGCTGCTGTACACCCTGCACTGCTACTGTACACTCTGCACTGCTACTGTACACCCTGCACTGCTGTTGTACACCCTGCATTGCTGCTATGCACCCTGCATTGCTGCTGTACTCCCTGCATTGCTGCTGTACTCCCTGCATTGCTGCTGTACTCCCTGCACTGCTGCTGTACACCCTGCATTGCTGCTGTACTCCCTGCATTGCTGCTGTACACCCTGCATTGCTGCTGTACTCCCTGCATTGCTGCTGTACACCCTGCATTGCTGCTGTACTCCCTGCATTGCTGCTGTACACCCTGCATTGCTTCTGTACTCCCTGCATTGCTGCTGTACTCCCCGCATTGCTGCTGTACCCCCTGCATTGCTCCTGTACCCCCTGCATTGCTGCTGTACACCCTGCATTGCTGCTGTACACCCTGCATTGCTGCTGTACTCCCCGCATTGCTGCTGTACCCCCTGCATTGCTGCTGTACACCCTGCATTGCCCTCTGCAGTAACTGCATGGGAGGTCAGGCTTCCGGCTTCTTTATAATTAATGAGAAATCGGCGATGATATTTATAGCAGTGCAGAGATCCCAGGAGGAGAGACTGTGCTGACAATTGCATATTAATTTCTAAAAAATCTCCAGGGATGTCCAGATCATAATATGTAATGTATGTCCAATATCCTCCTGCTGAGAACCTCCATTCATTCTCAATCTATAAATACCTGCAATGCAGGCAGAAACATTAGCAATGAATCTTCCTATTCAGCTAGTAATCTATCTATAGTCAGCACTCTTTTGAATGTGCCTTCTCATTATATGCTCTCACCATCTTCACTGTAAGGCAGGTCTGACTGTTCACTGCATCTCTGAATCAAATCCCTCAGCTCTGATACCATGACAGTGCGGCACTCTCTCAGCGCTGACCCTCTGACAATTTGGCACTCCCTCAGCACTGACCTTCTGACAGTGCGGCACTCCCTCAGTACTGACCCTCCGACAGTGCAGCACTCCCTCAGCACTGACCCTCCGACAGTGCAGCACTCCCGCAGCACTGACCCTCTGACAGTGCGGCGCTCCCTCAGCACTGACCCTCCGACAGTGTGGCACTCCCTCAGCACTGACCCTCCGACAGTACGGCATTCCCTCAGCACTGACCCTCCGACAGTACAGCACTCTCTCAGCACTGACCCTCCGACAGTGCGACACTCCCTCAATACTGACCCTCCGACAGTGCCGCACTCCCTCAGCACTGACCCTCCGACAGAGCAGCGCTCCCTCAGCACTGACCCTCCGACAGTGCGGCACTCGCTCAGCACTGACCCTCCGACAGTGCGGCACTCCCTCAGCACTGACCCTCTGACAGTGCAGCACTCCCTCAGCACTGACCCTCTGACAGTGCAGCACTCCCTCAGCACTGACCCTCTGACAGTGCAGCACTCCCTCAGCACTGACCCTCCGACAGTGCAGCACTCCCTCAGCACTGACCCTCCGACAGTGCAGCACTCCCTCAGCACTGACCCTCCGACAGTGCAGCACTCCCTCAGCACTGACCCTCCGACAGTGCAGCACTCCCTCAGCACTGACCCTCCGACAGTGCGGCACTCCCTCAGCACTGACCCTCTGACAGTGCAGCACTCCCTCAGCACTGACCCTCTGACAGTGCAGCACTCCCTCAGCACTGACCCTCCGACAGTGCAGCACTCCCTCAGCACTGACCCTCCGACAGTGCGGCACTCCCTCAGCACTGATCCTCCAACAGTGCGGCACTCCCTCAGCACTGACCCTCTGACAGAGCGGCACTCCCTCAGCACTGACCCTCCGACAGTGCAGCACTCCCTCAGCACTGACCCTCCAACAGTGCCCACTCCCTCAGCACTGACCCTCTGACAGTGCAGCACTCCCTCAGCACTGACCCTCCAACAGTGCAGCACTCCCTCAGCACTGACCCTCCAACAGTGCCCACTCCCTCAGCACTGACCCTCTGACAGTGTGGTGCTCCCTCAGCACTGACCCTCCGACAGTGCGGCACTCCCTCAGCACTGACCCTCTGACAGAGCGGCACTCTCTCAGCGCTGACCCTCCGACAGTGCCCACCCCCTCAGCACTGACCCTCCGACAGTGCGGCACTCCCTCAGCACTGACCCTCCGACAGTGCAGCACTCCCTCAGCACTGACCCTCTGACGGAGCGGCACTCTCTCAGCGCTGACCCTCCGACATTGCGGCGCTCCCTCAGCACTGACCCTCCGACAGTGCGGCACTCCCTCAGCACTGACCCTTCGACAGTGTGGCACTCCTTCAGCACTGACCCTCCGACAGTGCGGCACTCCCTCAGCACTGACCTTGCGGCAGTGGGATTATTTTGATGTTGTAATAATCCTGGATTGTGTTCTGAGCCTCTGTGACCGATTGCTGTGGGACTATATTTACTGAAAACAGAAAGCATTTGTCTGGAGTGAGCCAACCCATATTTGTAAAGTCAAATGCTGGGGTTCATATCCAATTCCACATTCCCATCCTGTACTTACAATATCCCACTGAGCTGCTTGGTGTGTGTCTTATGGACGATCCGAATGCTGTGTTGTATTCCACAGTCTTCATGACCGAGTTATCACTGGGCGCCAAATCTGTTATCATGACCTGAAACCCAAAGTACTTTGGACATTTTAAATTTTTCAATCCCCAAATGTGTATTTTAAAGGAGAATGACTAAGTATAAGAGTTGGAATGTCATGTTGAGGCTGTGCAGGATGTTGGTGAGGTCTCTTCTCGAGTCCTGTGTCCAGTTCTGGTCACCCTGTTATCTTAAATTGGAAAGGGTTCAAGATTTTTTTCTCTAATTTGTGAAGGAGAATAGTAGTTTGTTTATTGTTATTGTTGTTATACTATAAGATTGTTATACTATTTAAAGTAATTTTATAATTTTGTAAACATTTCAAAATCCATTTCAATTAATAAAAAAATCCGGAGAGGATTCAGGAGAGATTTACCAGAATGTTGCGGGAATGGAGGGTTGAGTTCCAAGGAGACTCTGGATAGCCTGGGAGTTTTTTCACTGGAGTTTGACAGGTGACCTTTTAGAGGTTTATAAAACCACGAGGGGTACAGATAAGGTGACTGGCAGGTGTCTTTTCCCCAGGGTGGGCAATTTCAAGACTTGGGGGCAGATTATTAAGGAGAAAGGAGAAAGATTTAAAAGGGATCTGAGGGGCAATGTTTTCACACGGAGGGTGGTCCATCTGTGGAATGAGCTGCCAGAGGAAGTGGTAGATACGAGTACAGTCACAACATTTAAAATGAATGGGTACAGGAATAGGAAGGGTTTAGAGTGATATGGGCCAAATGATCGCAAATGGCACTAGATTAGTTTTAGAAGCCTGGTTGCTATGGATGTGTTGGACTGAAGGAACTATTTCTGTGATTGTATGACTCTGTGACTCTCAGACGGTATGACTCTGTGACTGTGTGACTCTGTGACTGTCAGACTGTTTGTATATTCATTGGTGTCTGGTAAAGCTTGGTATGGGACTCATGGGATATTACCCCTGGAAAGTGTCAGGGAATGTTTTAACAGACAATGGGAAGTAACGGGAGGAGATAACGTGGGGCTGACTATCAGTCTCCTCTCATCAGAAAGCCACCTCCTGCAGATATTTTGGAATTAGAATTAGAATCCCTACAGTGTGGAAACAGGCCCTTCGGCCCAACAAGTCCACACTGACCCTTCGAAGAGTAACCTACCCAGACCCATTCCCCTACCTTGTTATCCCATATTTACACCTAAGTAGTGAACCTAACCTACTCCCTGAACGCTATGGGCAATTTAGCATGGCCAATATGGGATGAGACTGGAGCAGCTGGAGGAAACCCACGCAGACACAGGGAGAATGTGCAAACTCCACACAGACAGTCACCCGAGGTGGGAATCGAACATGCATCCCTGGCACTGTGAGGTAGCAGTGCTAACCACTGAGTCCTAAGTGGAATATACAAACATCAGTTTAAAACCCAATTACAAACTGAGATGTGTGTGTGTGTGTGTGTGTGTGCGTGTGCGCGTGTGCGTGCCAGTAGAGGAAGGTATGCTGGTGGACTGAGGGGCTTGTGTGTGCTACTGTGTGTATACTAGTGAGTCTGATTGGTATCAACAACATGGGGTCTGCTTCTGTCTGGGTCTTTCGGACCTAACCTCTTGCTCCAGACAATGTGGAGGCCGCAGTGCTGTGGGTTTGAATTGCTTTTGGCCAAAGAATTGAAGAAGATATAAAGACCATGGTCCACTTTTGTCTTGGTTAAGATATTTTAATAATCAATGATCCTGGCATCTAAATCTCATTGTAACTCCACCAGTTTGAAAGCAGTGTGTCTGATCTCTTTCCATCCAAAACTGACTTCCCTGACACTCTGTTACGTTAAAATACGTTTGCCTCAGTTTCCCTCCATTAATTTATCCCACCATTTTCCCTTAGGGATTTCATGTTTTATTTGCTTCACACACAAAGCCACTTGATCTTTGTGTCATTTGCAAACTCCTGTACACTTTCCCTTTCGCTGCTGCTTGGAGCTACCCCAAGTGGGAGTTTACCGTCAGGGTCTGTGCTCCGTCTAACACCACCCTCACACACCCCAGCCCCCCCACACTCCCTGCTTGTGACACAGTCAGAATCAGGCTAATTTCCACTCACTCCTCTATGATCCTGACATGACCTGCATATGTCAGAAAGATCATGTGAAAACTGTGTCGATCATGAAAGCTCACTGGCTTTCCCACCCAGCTCCGGTTGAAGGAGTCCTCTGACTGTGTTGAGGAGATCCCTCTGACTCAGAGCCATACAGGAGCTCTGACAGTCTGACTCTGATCTGCTCCCTTTCTGCTACTGAACCAAAAACTCAAAGAACAGCAGATACTGGAACTGAGGAGTTCAGAAGTTCTGAGAGGGGATCATCAGACGTGAAACGCTTTCTTCTGATTTCTCTCCACAGATGCTGCCAGACCTGCTGAGCTTTACCAGCAATTTCTGTTTTCGATGCTACTCCTGCTGGGTCCTGTTTGGAGCCCGGTGTGAACTTGCAGTGGGACCTCACTGAGTGTTTATCCCTTGTGACATTTTGCTTGTGCTCTCATTGCAAAAGGGAGAGGGTGGGGGTGTGAGGGAGTGGGAAGTGGAGGAAAGGACACTGGAGGCTGGGGAGATGGAGAGACAGAGGAAAAGTGAGTCTGCGATGGGCAGGTCAGTGACAGCCCCAGAAGAGAAGCTGCCCTTGAAATAAATAGTGTGCCCACCAGAGGGAGTGGCGGGTTATGGAGCAGAGCGCAGTATTTCACCTGCAAAATTCATCATGCCTCCATGGAAGGTTCTGGAAGGTTTTAGCTAAAGCAGTGTTGCAAACAGGCCTCATCTGAAATGGACTAGGAAAGAAACTAAAAATAGGAATTGAATCAGATTCTGCTCATTCAGAACGTTGTAATCAGCAAAGTGGCAGCATCACAGAATTAGAGCAAAAAAGGCACATTTCATACTTTCAAAACAATATTGTGTTCTATTCCCAAAATTAAATCACCCACAAATTGTCTGAACACTTCCCTTTGGAGTGTTTGATGGGGACAATGTAGAGGGAGCTTTACTCTGTATCTAACCCTGTGCTGTCCCTGTCCCTGGGAGTGTTTGATGGGGTGGGGGGTGGGGGGTGCAGTGTAGAGAGAGCTTAACTCTGTATCTAACCCTGTGCTGTCCCTGTCCTGAGTGTTTGATGGGGACAGTATAAAGGGAACTCCTAGACTGTAACAAGAGATTTTGTAGTGAACTCACATTATTTAATAAGGTGTAATATGGACTGGTCCCATGTGGGGGTGTACTATGCTGGTTGTGTGTCAGATTAGGGCTTTGTGTCTTTTACTGAATTATTACTCGGTGTGAGGGGCGGGGGAGGGGGTCGATGCTGGGGCAAATGAATGAATGTAATCCTCTGATTCGGGGAGTGCCCCTGGGAAAGTGAAATCTTGGAGTGAAACAAGCTGAGGGTGAACCTCAGAGAACGGGCGGCTTCTTTATTGTTTCACAGAGTTGGAGAGTCAGGAAGGAGCTGCAGGGTTGGAGCTGTGTCCAATTATGTGTAAACATTTGACCAGTCTTACTGGTCTTGCTGATCCTTTGGGGCCTCTGGTGTAAGGATGGGAGATGTTTATTCTGAAATGGGGACGGGTGAGGGTGTTGACAGTGTTGAGATTGGCTATACCCCAATGCTCACAGGTAAGGGGCAGTGAGGGAGCTGTCTGAACTCTGATCTGAGAGCCAGTCCGATTCCCTCCATCAGCCCACTATCAGAGTCACAGTGTGCAATGTAGGCTCTCTCCCTTTAACACTCTCGGCTAAGAATATCTTAACAACCAACCTAAGCAGGGAAAACACAAGTCGTTACCATGACTACTGACTGCAGGTTAAATTGTTCACTTGCAACTGAAGTTAGTCCTTTGATGGAGTGTGTGAAACACAGCTCCTAAATCTGAGCAAGGTAGAATTGTCTGTCTTAGGTTTCAGTGAAACACACTCAGTGATTGCACCATTAACAGCAAACCACTTACCAGCAACATCATATCGCAGACATTGAATCCTTACAGTGTGGAAACAGGCCATTCGGCCCAACAAGTCCACACCAACTCTCCAAAGAACATCCCACCCAGATTCACCACACCACCCCCACCTTATCCCTGTAGCCTTGCATTTCCTGTGGCTAATCCACCTGCACAACTTTGGATCATGGGAGGGAACCAGAGCACCCGGAGGAACCCCACGCAGACCCGGGGAGAATGTGCAAACTCCACACAGACACATGAGGCTGGAATCGAACCCAGGTTCCTGGCACGTCATCTCACAGCCATTAGAGAATGGTTCTGATGAGGCTATTCAATCCATTATTACTGTACTGGGCTCTTTAAAAATTTATCGGATTTGCCCTACTCCCCCTTCTCTCTCCCCACTCCCTCTTCTCTCTCCCCACTTCCCTCTTCTCTCTCCCCACTTCCCTCTTCTCTCTCCCCACTCCCTCTTCTCTCTCCCCACTTCCCTCTTCTCTCTCCCCACTCCCTCTTCTCTCACCCCACTCCCTCTTCTCTCTCCCCACTCCCTCTTCTCTCGCCCCACTCCCTCTTCTCTCTCCCCACACCCTCTTCTCTCTCCCCACTCTCCCCTTATCTCTCCCCACTCCCCCTTCTCTCTCCCCACTCCCCCTTCTCTCACCCCACTCCCTCTTCTCTCTCCCCACTCCCTCTTCTCTCTCCCCACTCCCTCTTCTCTCACCCCACTCCCTCCTCTCTCTCCCCACTCCCCCTTCTCTCTCCCCACTCCCTCTTCTCTCACCCCACTCCCTCTTCTCTCTCCCCACTCCCTCTTCTCACTCCCCACTCCCTCTTCTCTTGCCCCACTCCCCACCAAATGTTTCCTCTTCAGCTACTTTACGGTTCCTTTTTGAAAGTCATTGTTGGCTCTTTAGCAGTTTGTTCCAGAGCATTACAACTCACTCCTTGAACTAAATTCTTCTCAAAAAACAGAAATTGCAGGAGAAACTCAGTGGTCTAGCAGTATCAGGGTGCAGAAAGCAGAGGTAAGGTTTCTTCATCAGAACTGGATTTGAAAGATTAACTCTGCTTTCTTCCCATTGTTATTGCAAGTCGCCGTCATTTTCTGATTTTGTTTCTGTAATGGAAAATTAACATTTATTGTGAAATCTATAAAAGCATGACTGAAACAAAGAAGTAAGGGCCTGACTTTGCAAAGCATTGCAGACAGACAGAGAAAATGTAAAGTTGAACCGACAGTAAAGAATTACAAAGATCATATCAACAGTCAAGGAATGAGAAAAACAACTCCATATGTGGAAAGGAACTCGAATGTTCCAGGCTCCTGGCCTTCAGATGTTGATAAGGAGAAGCGAAGTATAATAGAAAGGGAATATGTGAAAGCCATCAGGTGCCCCTTACATGAGGTGTCTTGCCAATGTATCGGGTCAACTCTGCAGAGTCCAAAAATCAACTTTTTCTTTGCTCTTGCTAGCATTTGAGTCGAGTCGATTTAATTTCCACGACAGTTTCCAATCTCCAGCATTCACAGTTCTTTGTTTTAAATTCTTCCCTGGTTCTTTTGTTAAATACCTTTCATCCATGTTCCCAGGTTACTGAGCCTCCTGGCAATGGAATCAGTTTCTCTTTATTGACTCTGTGAGAAACTTTGAACATTTGCAGCAGCTCAGTTGAATGTGCCCTGACACTGTGCTGCTGTATGTGAGGAGAGACACCTATCTCTCTCTCTCCAGGACAGGCTGCCCCTGTTACGCTGCTGCCATTGCATTCAGTCTGCTCTGTGTCCTCTCCGGGTACAGGACATCCTTCTTCAGGAGTGATAACCTAATCTGAAAAATCATACCAAATATTAAACACTCAGGAGAGGAGAGATGTTGGGCTAATATCACTGGACTAGCAACACTATATTGCCAGCTAATACACCCCCACACACAACTTCAAATCTCACTATGGCAGCTGCTGGAAATTAATTTTTAGTTTAACTAAAGTCTGGAATATATCAGCTAATCTCATTAGTGTGCCTTGGAAGTATTGTTGATTGTTATAAAACCCATCAGTTTTACTCATCCCCTTTAGAGAAGGAATTCTGCCATCCTTACCTGGTCTGGCCTACATGTAACTCCAGACCCACACCAACAAGGCTGACTCTGAACCACCCTCTGAAATGGTCAAGTATTCAAGGGAAGTTAGGGACCTGCAATAAATACCAATCTCCCCAGTGACAGCTCCAGCTGTGTCAGAATAAACAAACAAATAGTGAGGAAGATGGTATCTTCGGATCTGATGCTTGTTTGAGGTTTAAAGAGCTGCTTTCATTCAACATGGAAGAGAGATTTCCATTTAGATAGCACCTTTCACATTCTCAGGTAGCTCCAAAGTGCTTTATAACAAAACAAGTACTTTTGAAGTGTGGTCACGTTTGTATGGTTTATCCTTCAATCTGTGCAGAGATGGCTCATGTTTCCATTGTAACAAATTTTATTTTTGCTGCTTTAGAATGATGAGCTAGAATACAAGAGCGAGATAAAGTACTCGGTGGCATTGGTGTAACGATAATCATCTTTAACAAGCAAAACAAAGGAGCTGGTCTTTGACTTGAGGAAGTGGAGTGGAGGGGACTGAGATGGAGATGATCGAGACGGTCAGGCTCCTGGGAGTGACAGTCACTGACTATCCGTCCTGGATCACCCACGTTGATGCAATGCTCAAGAAAGCACAACAATGCCTCCACTTTCTCAGGAGGCTAAGGAAATTCAGCATGTTTGTAAAGACTCTTACAGATGCACCATAGAAAACATTCTGTCTGGCTGCAACATAACTTGGTTCGGCAACTGCTCTGCCCAGGACTGTACGAAACTACAGAGAGTTGCGAAGCGAGTTTTGAGAAGGTTTGTAGCTCAGGTTGAGGTTCTGGATATAGATTTGCTCGCTGAGCTGGAAGGTTCATTTCCAGGTGTTTTGGCTACCACAAACCCACCAACACACTAAAACAGCAGCTATTGAAAGACCCAATACAGACAACAAGCAAAACTAATGTCGTTTACAAAAACCATGCAAGAACTGTAACAAACACTACATTGGACAAACAGGCAGAAAACTAGCCACCAGGATACATGAACACCAACTAGCCACAAAACGACATGACTCTCTTTCACGAGTATCCTTATATACAGATAAGGAAGGACACCACTTTGACTGGGACAACACATCCATCCGAGGACAAGCCAAACAGAGACATGCACAAGAATTCCTAGAAGGATGGCATTCCAACCGGAACTCTATCAACAAACACATCGAGTTAGACCCCATCTACCATCCCCTGAGAAAAAGAACAGGAAATGACTCCACCACCGGACATGACATCACCACAGGAAATGACATCACCAACCCAAAGAAACCCAAACGTATAAATAGAAAGCAGGAAATATCAGCAGTGCTTTGCCTGAAGGCCCACTGAAGATGTTATCTAGTATGGTGACGAACCATCTGGAAAAGAACCTTCTAGCTCAGTGAGCAAACCTACGTCCAGAGAGTAGTGAATACAGCCCAGACCATCGCACAAACCAGCCTTCCATCCATTAACTCCGCCTACATTTCCTGCTGCCTTGGGAAGTCAGCCATCATCATCAAAGGCCCCTCCCACCCTGGTTATAATCTCTTCCAACCTCTTCTGTCAGGCAGAAGATACACATCGGACCAACAAGTTCAGGACAGCTTCTTCCCCGTTGTTATTAGACTTCTGATCTCAAATTTCAAATTCAATGTTGATCTCACTCTTTGTGGACGTTCTCTGCAGCTGTAACATTATGTTCCTTACTCTGTTCTATCACCCTAATATATTTTGTATGGTATGATCTACCTTTATTGCAAAACAAATCTTTTCATTGTAATACGGTACATCTGATAATAATAAATCAACTCAGATCCATGCTCCAGCTCAGCTTTTCAGCTCCTCCTTGGCCTTCACGTATGTCCCACAGCCCCCATCACCAAATCCACACCCAGGTTTAACCAATCAAGCACAATGACCATCAATAGTAAAAAGACTCACATAATCAAACGCAAAACAATTGAATTCTAAATCTACAGCATGCTCAGACAACAATATGACAATGACCAGATCTGCTGTCCTTGTGATGTTGGCTGAGGTGGTAACTAATAGCCAGGACATCAGGGAGATCTCCCCTGGCTCTCTTTAAATTGTACCATGGGATTGTTTCCATTCAGTTGGAACATGGATGGGCCCTTGGTTTAATGTCTCAATTAAAGTCTGGATTTATCAAAATAAATCACCTGGCAAAATTGAGAAATGTAACAGGAAGGGCAGGTAGATACAGAGAAACGAAAGCTCTTTCTATGTTGCAGTGTAATGTCTCGCAGCTCCAGTGATGCTGTGGAATCTGTGGGTGAGTTTGATATTTGAAGTTTGTTGAGTGTAATGTGAGAGGGAGCCACCCACACGATGGAACTTCTCCATCTGCTCCTACCTGAGCCTTTGTCTCAGGGGAGATGAGTCTGACATCGGGGTTGATTCAACCCATGCCCCTAGAGGGTATTGGTTGGTGCTATCGCAATTCATTATCTTAATTAAAACAAGTTTCTAAATATATCAGGATGTGGATTTGTGTACTTGCACTCTGTTCACACTGAACACTTTGGAAATCGCTACAGTATTCTCAAGAGAGGGTTGAGACATATGGAGCATGTTCACAGGAAGATAGTGGGAAATGAGTTTAACTGAGACTGGGTGATGGGGGAGGCGGAAAGGATTGAAAAACACAAATACGTCAAAATCTGTAACAGGAAAAGACCTGTGTTTCGCACCTTGTCATTACCCAAACATTGGGAGGGAGAGATACTCCGTATCGTTACTGCTGCATTATTGCAGCAACTCCTAACCACAGCCCAACTCAGAGCCTACCCTCAGCTCATACCCCATCCCAAACACATTCCAAAATGGCGGCAGAGTAGGACACTTCAACTGGAACCCATCCGCTCCATCTGTATCTTTCTCTCTCTTGGTGTTTCTTTTCTTCCTTCTCTTGACTCTCGGCCTCAGCACGGAGCCAGCGAGGCATCCTCTCGACCTGGCCAGGTCCGTGGCAGTGTCTCCTCCCAGTCTCTTAGCCTGGTGTGGCAGTGTCTCAGTGTGTGAGTGGGTCCTGTGTGGAATGTTCCGGAGGCAGTGGGGGGAGAATGGGGGGGGTGGCGGCAGCTTCAGCAGCAGCGATGGCATTGCAGTCCAATGTGGAAAGAGCGAGCGGTGAGGCAGCGTCATCGGGAGCAGGCAGCTGAGATCTCCCAGAGAGTGAGCTAAGTGGAGGACTCATTAAACCAGTGCCAGGAACAACTGTCACGTTAACGTGAGGGTGACCCAGAGGTTATCACTGCTACTTCACAGTGCCCAGGACTCAAGTTCAATATCACCCTTAAATGGACTTTTTTTCCCCAGAACATGAAGGGTTGAGGGGTGACCTTATAGGGATTTATAAAATGATGAGGGGTGTGGATAGGATAAATAGACAAGGTCTTTTACCACCAAGGTAGGGGAGTGCAGAAGTGGAAGGCAGAGGTTGAAGATGAGAGGGGAAAGATTTACATTGAGGAACATTGTTTTTACACAGAGAGTGGTTAGTGTGTGGAATGATGTGCTAGAGGAAGTGGTAGTTACAGGTACAGTCACAATATGTAAAAGACATTTGGCCATTGACATGAATAGGAAGGGTTTGGAGGGAAATGAGTGAAATACAGGCAAGTGGGACTAGATTAGTTTGGGAAACTTGGTCAGCATGGACGAGTTGGGCCGAAGGGTCTGTTTCCGTGCTGTATGACTCTGTAAGGACTTTAATGTGAACTATTAACTTATTTCTTTATTTTTCTACTTATTCTACGAAGGTAATGCTTAACATTTTGAACGTTGTTTCTTTTACTACTTAGAACACAGAACATAGAACAGTACAGCACAGAACAGGCCCTTCAGCCCACGATGTTGTGCTGACCATTGATCCTCATGTATGCACCCTCAAATTTCTGTGCCCATATGCATGTCCAGTAGTCTCTTAAATGTCCCCAATGACTTTGCTTCCACAACTGCTGCTGGCAACGCATTCCATGCTCTCACAACTCTCTGGGTAAAGAACCCGCCTCTGACATCCCCTCTATACTATCCTCCAACCAGCTTAAAACTATGACCCCTCGTGTTAGTCATTTCTGCCCTGGGAAATAGTCTCTAGCTATCGACTCGATCTATGCCTCTCATTATATTGTATACCTCAATTAGGTCCCCTCTCCTCCTCCTTTTCTCCAATGAAAAAAGTCCGAGCTCAGTCAACCTCTCTTCATAAGATAAGCCCTCCAGTCCAGGCAGCATCCTGGTAAATTTCCTCTGAACCCTCTCCAAACCATCCACACATCCTTCCTATAATAAGGCGACCAGAACTGGACGCAGTATTCCAAGTGCGGTCTAACCAAAGTTTTTTAGAGCTGCAACAAGATCTCATGACTCTTAAACTCAATCCCCCTGTTAATGAAAGCCAAAGCACCATACACTTTCTTAACAACCCTGTCCACCTGGGTGGCCATTTTAAGGGATCTATGTACCTGCACACCAAGATCCCTCTGTTCCTCCACACTGCCAAGAATCCTATCCTTAATCCTGTACTCAGCTTTCAAATTCAACCTTCCAAAATGCATCACCTCGCATTTATCCAGGTTGAACTCCATCTGCCACCTCTCAGCCCATCTCTGCATCCTGTCAATATCCTGCTGCAGCCTACAGCAGCCCTCTATACTGTCAACGACACCTCCAATCTTTGTGTCGTCTGCAAACTTGCTGACACATCCTTCAATCCCTTCATCCAAGTCATTAATAAAAATTACAAACAGTAGAGTCGCAAGGATAGAGCCCTGTGGAACACCACTCACCACTGACTTCCAGGCAGAATATTTTCCTTCTACTACCACTCGCTGTCTTCTGTTGGCCAGCCAATTCTGCATCCAGACAGCTAAGTTCCCCTGTATCCCATTCCTCCTTCTGAATGAGCCTACCATGGGGAACCTTATCAAATGCCTTGCTAAAGTCCATATACACCACATCCACAGCTCGTCCCGCATCAACTTTTCTAGTCACATCCTCAAAGAAGTCAATAAAGTTTGTGAAGCATGACCTGCCCCTCACAAAGCCGTGTTGACTGGACTTAATCAAGCCATGCTCTTCCAGATGGTCATTAATCCTATCCCTCAGAATCCTTTCTAACACCTTGCAAATGAGACTTACTGGTCTGTAATTGCCGGGGATTTCTCTATTTCCTTTCTTGAAGAGAGGAATTACATTTGCCTCTCTCCAGTCCTCAGGTACGACTCCAGTGGAGAGTGAGGATGAAAAGATCTTCACAAGTGGCGAAGCAATTGCATTTCTCATTTCCCAAAGCAGCAGAGGACAAATCTGGTCTGGGCCTGGTAACTTGTCAAACTTAATGTTTGACAAAATTTTCAGCACATCAGCTTCCTCTATCTCTATCCATTCCAGCATGCACACCTGCTCTTCAAAGGTTTCATTCACTACAAAGTTTGTCTCTTTCGTAAAGACATTTAGGGCTTCCCCTACCACCTCAGACTCCACACACAAATTCCCTATGCTATCCCTGATCGACCCTACTCTTTCTTTGACCATTCTCTTATTCCTCACATAAATGTAAAATGCCTTTGTGTTCTCCCTAATCCGTTCTGCCAAGCCTTTCTTGTGCCCCCTCCTGGCTCTCCTCAGACCATTTTTGAGCTCCTTCCTCGCCTGCCTGTAATCCTCGAGAGCTGAGCTTGACCCTAGCTTCCTCCACCTTATGTAAGCTACTGTTTCCTTTTGACGAGAAGCTCCACCGCTCTCGTCATCCAAGGTTCCTTTATCTTACCCCTTCTTGTCTGTCTCAGAGGGACATATTTATTCATCACTCGCAACAACTGTTCCTTAAACAGTCTCCACATGTCTATAGTGCCTTTACCATGGAACAATTGCTCCCAGTCCATGCTTCCTAACTCATGTATAATAGCATCATAGTTTCCTCTTCCCCAATTAAATATCCTCCCATTTTACCTAATCTTCTCCTTCTCCATAGTTATTTGGTACCTGGGTTTTTTGGTACCTAGGTACCTTGGTACCTAAGATGGCACTGTG